>NC_135534.1:125511419-125816119 GCF_045843805.1 Urocitellus parryii
CATTAGAATTATACAGAATGGTGGGATTTGTTGTAACATATACATACATACCCAGAGATTACTTAAATGCTTAAGATTATGTAAGAAAGCTAGAAGAAAGAGTCATTGCTATGATTATTTTGGACTTTCTTTTTGTATACTTCTTGGAAAGATGGGTGTTTGTCTTTTCTCCTGGTCATATGCTAGAGGGAAAAATAGCTGGATCCATCACACTATGATTTATGCCTTGAAGAAACAGAGATGCACTTAACTTCCCACCAGCTTTGGGATTACAGCAAAGATTGATATGTACTCTGAAATGGCATTTGGTTGAATTATTTTATTTCTGACCCTTAAAATACCCTGACAATACAAACAACAACAACAACAAAAACATTTTAGAGTGTCCTCATTATTTAAATAAGCCAATACACAAAATTTATTGAAACAGATTTTTAACAAATACTCTTGGGCCCCTTATTAGACTTTCTATTGTATTTGGCTTTCTTATAAAGATAGATTTTTTTAATTCCACAAAATAAAAAGTACCCTTAATAATAATAAAAAAATCTGTAAATAGCTTTACCTCTTAAACTTGAGCTAATTTGAATCTCATAATCAATTTATGAATTACATTGCATATGCAGAAGTGTGCTCCTGGTCTTGAGATCACATAATTCCTCAAGAAAATACAAACAAATTGTTAAATAAAGAAACAGATAAGATGGCAAGAAAATTGTTTCTTTAATGAATATGTTGATTGTTGAAGATTTCCTTGTCTTACTGTTTATACATTGTATTATTCAGCCTAGGCTGCCATAACAAAATACCATCAACTATGTAGCTTAACAACAGGCATTTATTTCTTACAGTTTTAGAGGTTGGGAAGCTCAGGGACAAGGTGCTAGCTGATTTGGTTCCCCAGAGCGCTTATAGATAACTGCCTTCATGCTATGTCCTTGTAATGCCAGATTCTTGGGACCCCAATAGACCTCCAGGAACCGAATCCAATGCAGTCACACAAGAGTCTTTATTGCAAGCTGGAGCCTGGACTCACAATCGTATCCAATGCAGCGGTCCCAGGGAGTGAGTGCTGGTTCTTTGTTCAGTGAGATTTTATAGGTTTTGGGGGATACTCTATGCATCACAACATCACACAGCAAATCATTCCATACTGTGGGAAAAATCAAACAACTCACTGGCAGGAACAAGTTGGGTAGGGGTGATTGGTTAGTGCAAGAGGGGGAATTCCTTTGAATTGATTGGTTTAGGCCATGAGGGGTGTATGTGCTAAACTACATGGTTTCCCAACATGTTATCAACTGCCATAAACTACTGGGGGGTCATTTGACATCCCAGGTATTTTCCCTGTCTCATGCTGATTGGTGGTTGCTAGGGGGTTGCTATGGGTCCTCACCTAGCTTAACTGAGTCAGGGATACCTGGCCCCACAGATGTCTCCTGTTATTTACAGACAAACAACTCAGCAGAGTAGGTATGTGCCTAGGAGTGCTCTGTGGGTTTTTCCCAGGACAAGGGTCGCGCCCCCCTTCCTTAGGTCAGGCTTTGCTCTGAGGTAGAGGCTGGTTTCTCAAAAATGGAGTCACAGCAGTTTCTCATCCTTACATGGTGAAGAGAGAGTTGTAGCCTCTCTTCTCATTATAAAGACACCAGTTCCATTATGAGAACCCAACCATTATGACTTCATTTAAGCATAATTACCTCCAAAAGCCACACTTCCTACTACCAGCTCACTGTGGGATCATTTTCAACATGTACATTGGGGGAGGCACAAGCATTGAGTCCATAGCATTCTATCCACAGAAACACAAAATTTATGTCCTTGAATGCAAAATTCTGTTATTCTCCCAACAGTGTTTTTTTCCAGTGTCAAATCTGAAGTTCAGAGTCTTCAGTTTCATCTAAGCCACATGTGGGTGAGATTCAAAATATTCATCCTGAGGCAAAATTCCCCTTTAGCTGTGAATCTGTGAAATCAGTGGAAGTTATGTTCTCCCCCAAACCAGTGGTGGAACTAGCAGCAGATAAACATCCCCATTTCAAAAGGCAGAAATATGAAGGAAGGAAAGAAGGAAGGAAGGAAGGAAGGAAGGAAGGAAGGAAGGAAGGAAGGAAGGAAGGAAGGGGTCCCATACAAGTCCAGTTCCCTTAGATCTTAAAGTTCAAGGATAATGCTCTTTGGTTTAATGCTTCACCCTTTAGTCCCACTAGATTTATGGTTCTACCTCTTCAACTTGGCGACCTCAGCTACAAGATTCTGGGACACTGATATTTGGCTTTTTAAAAACTAAGGTGATATCCCCACCTTGAGTCTGAGGAGGCTGCTCTCTTGATCTCTGCATTACCTTCAAGGCCATCCTTCCCTGTCCTCAAGCATAGTGTATATTCTCAGCCAAGTAGTTCTACAGTAAAATCTCTAAGATCTAAGAAATCTGATAGTCTTTATTTCATTTTCTCTCTGTCCCTTCAGTTCAAACAGGCAGAATTTCTGCTTATATAATACCATAATTTCTTTATTAAATCTAGCCACACCATTGGTTTCTTTTCTGAAAGTACTTTCTCATTTTTTCAATATGGTCAAACCAAGATTTTTCCAAATATTTAGGCTCCAATTCTTTTTTCTTAAAAATTCCTTCTTCAGGAAGGAAAGGGACCGAAATATGGAATTTATCTAATGGAATCATGTTACATACATATATAAATGTACCAAAGGGAATTTCTCTTTTATGTATATATAGTAAGTACCAAACAAAAATACATAAAGGAGTGAAAAGAATATCAATAGAGTAGAGGAGGGAGAAAAAAGGGGAGAAAGAGGGGAGAAAAAGGAAGGGGAATAGTGATTGGAATAAAATCTCTTGTATGTATAATCCTGTTAAAGGGAAGCCAAATACTATGTATGATTATAATTCTCTAATAAAAAATTCCTTTTCTTTTCTCTCTTTTTTTCCTCATTTTTCTTTTTTCACATTTTACTTTAAAAAGTCATGAGAAAGTATATTGCTCATTCAACGCTTTGCTTAGAAATATCCTCAGCTAATATTTGATTTGTTTACAAATTCCATCTTCTACAAAACAATTTAGAACACAATTTAGCCAAGTTTCTTGTTACTTTATAATAATAGTCACCTTAAGACATTATATTATTCTAATAATGTGTTTCATTTCTGTCTGTGATCTTATCAGAATGGCTCCTTCTCAATTTCATGAGAATTGAATATATAATAAAGGTGGCATTGCAGATTACTGAAGAAGATGGTTTTTAAATTAATGGTGTGTTAGCTTTTCCTGGATAGCAAAACATTCTAACACTTAATGGCTCAACCCATGACCACAATTGTTTCTTCTCAGGGTGAGGGCTGCTTGAGCAGTTTTTCTGGCCCCAAGGCACAGTCTCATTGCAGAAGTAGTGGTTGAAGCCTATTGAGTTGTGGAAAGGCTAGTTGGTTGACTAAGGCCAGAAGTGGCCCACAATCAAGGGGCCAAGGCTGACAGGCATGAAAATGTGATACAAGACTGGCTAGCAGGAAGTCCTGCAGGGTTCTGGCAGACAAGAAACTGCAGGTCTAAGACAACAACCTTACAGGGAGCAGGCAGGCAGAGGCAGCCAGCACACATTCATGGTGGCTCTTCTGTGAGCTGGGCACATTTTGGACACTAGGGAATGAAGCAGGCAGTGGTTCCCCATTCTTATTGATTGCCAGCCTAGAAGGGATGCTCTCAAATCCACCTTACGCTTCTCTAAGGATATTTTTCATGTACAACCTTGCATTTTCAAAATGGAATTCTCAAGTGTTTTTGTGCTAAAAGCCCAATTTACCTACAAGTTTCCTATTAGTGACTCCATTGAGGTCTCTTTCTATTATGAATGCTGGAATTTTATTTTTTATTGAGTTGTGAGAATTAAACATGTCAGTCTTTGCAAGCATGATAAAAATAATGGTCAGTCAGTCCTCTTTGGGTGATCCAGACTCTTCTTGAGCCTGAGTTTCTTCTTCAGAGAAAGGAGTAGCATCCACCCAATGGGTGATTAAGAGATGATGTAACGTTATAATTTCTTGATGTACAGTTATAATTTCTTGTGTATAAAGAGTAGTTACTCAATGGTAGTGAAGGTCATGACTGAGACAAAGCAATGAAGGAGGACATGGTCATACTATGGAGCTGTCAAAGATGTAGAGTTTCTTATCTTCAAATTTTATATGGTTCCAGTCTGGATAGAACAGTATCACACTTATTTCTCAATTTTTCCCAGGAAGAGCACCTTGACTGAAGTTTGGCTTGGCAGAATGATATGTAATGGACAATGGCTTGCTGTAGAGCACCATAGCCTGCCTGGCTTTTGCCATCACTGCCTGTTCAGTAAGAGTCCACAGTGACTCATGCTACTCTTGGTCACTCCAGAAGCTGGTTGCCTCCTACTTAGTGTGGGTCAGTCACAGAATGGCTTTTAATCTCTGTCTTGGTTAAGTCTAGAAAATATTTTAGATTGGGTAGTTTACAAACAATAGAAATTCATTTATCACAGTTCTAGAGACTAGGAATTCCAAGATTAGGTATCTATTAAGGACTTTTCTGCCTGCTTTTAGGATGGCACCTTGTCACTTTTGTTGACATGGTAAAAGGTGCACTAGGGCACTTCATTTTAATTCTTTTATAAGAGCACTAATCCATTGATAGAGATACAAGCTCTTGTGACTTTACCCATATCTTACTATCATTTGGGGCTTAAGTTCCAATATATGAATTTTGGAGGAATATATACATTCAAACCATAGCAACATCCATATTTCTATCAACAGTCTGTACATAATTATTTATGTATTATCTTAGAAGATTGAAGCTCTTTTCTGACTCTCCTCTCTTCTCTCCTAATATTAGACATCATGACAGGCTGGGAGATCTATTTAAGTATGATTCAGCCATTTGCAGGATGAGATTCTATATTTGGTTTTCATCAATCTTAGCCCTATAGCTACAGGATACAAGGGTCTCCTTATCTTCAGGGCACATGTAGAAGATTTTAGGGCATTATTTGGATATAGAACTAGCAAAAATCCCTGAGCTCATAATTTCCCTTTTCACTAATTTATCCAGCAACATTAGGAGAAAACAACTTTGTAATATTCATTAGATTTCCAAAAATGTTCAAAAGTGAAATTGACCAAAATATGTTGTGTTCATATATGAATATGTAATAACAAATCTCACTATTATGTATAATTAAAATGCAGCAATAAAAAAATAAAGTATCATGCAGTTACTCAGTTCCTTGCTTCCTATAAGTGGTTGATTAAGAATATTCAGTGGAGATATTCTCTATGTATCTACTGCCAGATCACACCATGAACTACATACACTCTCTTTATTCCTGAAAATAAAGAAATAGAGTCATTAGTGTCATTAGATTCATTTTATAGGTGGCATAAATCTTATTTCCACTATCTCTCAGCACATTAGTGTTAGGTCAGTGGCAGCGACTTGGTGGTGATTTAGTGGCAACTTAGAACAAAGCAGCCCGCGCTGAAAAAGAACATCAATCAGATGCCAGTGGAAACGCCTGTCAATCAGCCAGATCTCCTGACTAATGCCTGTCAATCAACAGGACCCCCTGGCCAATCCTGGAGTTCAGCCAACTCCCCTGACCAACTTCAAGGGGGCAAGGGACCCTAGAAACACCGTTTCCTGTCCCAAGCCCTTCCTTTCCTGCTGTAAGCCCCATAAAAGTCTTCCACACAGTTTCTCCTCAGACCCTTCTCCTGTCCCCTCTGTGGGTCTGATCAAGTTCCGCCCGGGAGTGATATCTCAATAAAGCCTGTTCAGCGGCCCTTTTAAATCTGCCTCCTTTGGCCATTGCCTGCCCCGACTGATCTGACAATTAGTACAGCATGTCTAGGTAATATTTTGTTGTGAAATTAATGAATTATTGTTAATTTAATGGTGATGTCCTCACCAAGTTCTGTCAGTTTATTAAAGCACAGATTCCTGGTGGTAATCAAAATCTCATGCTACACTTTGGATCTGGAATGTCTTCCAAAGGCTTAGGTGTAAATGATTTAGTTTCCTACTTAGTGCTCTTGAGAGATGTGGAAATTTTAAGAATTGGAGTCTAGTGGAGGGCTTCTGATTACTGGGAAAATGCCCTTGAAGGGGATAGTAAAATATCAGATCCCCCTCTTCCCTTCTTTTGTTTCCCAGTCACCCTGAGTGGTCAGCTTTGCTTCACCATGTGCTCCCTCTGTACCTGAAACAATATGAAGAAGCTTTTGGAATTGGTTTGTAGGGAATTTAAAAGAGTTTGGAGGAGAAAAATAGAGGGAGCTTTAATGTTATAAGCAGAACTTAATGGGCAATTAAGATACTATAACTAGGTGACTTGTGTCCCTTCCCTTCCTTGCCCGCCCTCCCCCCATTAATATGTTGAAGTATCTCCTGATACCTCAGAATGTGGCTGCATTTGGAGATAGCATCTTTAAAGTGGGGATTAAGTTAAAGTTAGGCTATTAGCACGGACCCTAATGTGATACGACTAGTGTCCCCATAGGAAGAGGAAATTTGGACACAGACATACATAGAAGTACATAGAGGGAAGATCATGTGATTAGACACAGACATGCATAGAGGGAAGATCATGTGAAGACACATGGACAAAGACAGAAAGTAGGGGTTCTCAAAAGAAACTAACCCTCTGACACATTGGTGTCAGATTTCTGGTTCCCAGATTATGAGAAAATAAACTTCTGTTGTTTAAGCCTCCTAGTCCAGGGTATTCATACCTTAACAATGAATACTAGGAATTGCTTCTGGGGGATCAAAATCATCAAACTTTGGAGCTAAAAGATTTGTTTCAGTATCTTTGACATACAAATCATTTAGACTCCATTATTCTAGAGATGGGGCAATTTTAATATCCTTAAGAATTCCAGACAGGAATATTTAATTTGACCCTCAAACTACCTGGTCTTCTCTATGGGGTGTGTGGCTTTTCTATGTTTGTTATCATCTGCTACTTCCCTTTTCTTCCCCCCCCCCCTTCTTCTTGGAGACATTCCCTTTACTTTTGAAAGTGATAGCACAAAATCATTTTTCAAGTTGGGCCACTTAAAGCTGCTCCCAGCTGGAGAGCAATAACAGTATTTCTACCAACTGTGCTTAGCCACCCTGTCCATATGTGAACATTCTAAGTAAAGGGCACTGTGGCAAGTGATATTATGGCTCATCCAATTCAATCACAGTGTTTTGTGAGCTCACTGTGTGCCAGGCACTGTGCAATGGGAGAGGGATGCAAAGATGAATGAGATGCTATGCCTACCTTTATGGGTGTAATTTCCTCAGATATGATGATGTAATCTGGTAACAGTAAGTGGGAAATGATATAACAGGGCACTTTGAATTACTTAGCAGGAATCTTAGAAGAATCCTTTGGTAATGGATATTGAGAAATGACCTTTCTCTGCTGATAAATTTCTGTGTATATTTGCCTATGTGTTACCCCAGTGTGCCTGCATTATCCAAGTATACCAGGATAAGAGAGAAGTTGGATAAAGATAAATGCCTAAATCTTTCCATGGAACTAGGATCCCTTGCCTTTTTGGGGAGAGGGGAATCACTCTGGGTTGTATAATTTAAGAAGTTTTCTACAATGTTCTGAGCATTTAACATGGCACAAAAGAGCACTTTTTTTTTCTCCCAATGCATTGCATGCTACAATTTAGAGAAAATGGAAAATATTTCAAACAAAGGCCTGGGTAGAAGTAGGGGCTGTGCTGGAAGAGTAGAGAAGTGGGAGGCAAGGCAGCTGATGGTGAGTGGTATTATGCACAGTCTGGCAAAATGCAGGAGGGGGGAAGAAAGCCTGTAATTTTTTTTTTTTTAAGTTTGGAAAAGGAATCAGATGCTATTTCTTGGTTCATGAGCTTTGCTATGTTGCGTTTGCCCTTAGAAGGTTGATGGTGTGGGTGGATGGCATTGTTTTATTGTAAAGTAGGGCAGCAGTTGGTGAGTGGCTAATTTAAAAGTCATTGGTCTGACAGAACAACTCATGTGTCCTCTCCCATATGCGTGGGAAACAGAGCCAGCATTGCATTTGTTTGAATCAACTCCATGTAGCAGATCTTAACAACCCCTATTTTGCAGAAGACATAGATTTAGAGAGTTAAAGCAACTTAGGTAAGGTTAAGTTGGGAGCAGAGCTGGGATTTGAATTTAGCTTAAGCTGTGCATTTTCTATCAAAGAATGTTTTTTCTTTTCTTCATCATCATTATTATTTAATGCTAAAGAAGAAGAGACTCAGTAGTCCCTAGCTGAAGGGAAAGAGAAGGCACATGTGAGGCCCCACTGTGTGGTCTGTGACTGGGCCCAGGCTTCCCCATGTGAACACCCTTCTAGCGCAGCTTCTTTCTGAAGTGTGGTCAGCAGGGCCACCATCATCCACTCACATCTGGAACAGAAAACTCCATGTTGGAGAACCTTCAGCAAGACTTGGGTCACAATGGTGACTAATGACAGAATGCCCTTCTCAGAGGCTGTCCTCAGGCTAAGGAGGATCAAGTGGAGAGGCCTTTCATTGACCTGAAATAGTCATTAATTTGAAGATTATCCAGATAGGCATATGAAACATAATGTGCCTGAGCCATTTTCAAAGTAGTGAGATGTTTTTCAAATATTAACTGAGAGTCCCTATTACCATATTCTCCTTCCTCATTGCTACCAAATCTGAGAAGCAGAGAACCCTCTCTCTATTCACCACCATAAAGAAAAGACAAGATAGCAGTAAGAGGTAAACAAAAGGTTTCCTCCCATGGCTTTTAAGTTTTATAAGAGTGACATAAGAAATAAAATGAAAAATACTCTCGTGCACCTTAAGCAATGCAATAAATTTGGAAGAATACAAATAACATGAGATCCAAGCTTTTATTCCCTTCTTCCTACCAGGGGGAAAAAAAAGACAAAAACACCCTGGAACAAGGGAGTGGGGAAAAAGAAAAGTGGAAAGAAAACAAGGTTTTTCAGGTTCTAAAAGAGAGCTTGGGGTCTTAGTATACCCTTATCATATATATCATCAGAACTCAAAAATCACAAGTCCCCTGGAGCAAGAACCATCAGTTCAAGAGCTAAGACTATCTGAAAGCCATCTGTACAATGGAACAATAAAACCTCACTTCTGATTGCCTTCTGCTGAGAACCTAATTTGACAGTGGTTGAAACTTATCATTCCCTATCAGGAACATCACGTGTTCAGGCTCTGAGCCTTCGTTCTAAGTTTTCATTTGACTTAACCAATTTAAAATCTCTGCTTCCATTTCTTCAGATGGAAACTGGGGTCCCAGACACCTAGTGAGGGTTTTGGTGGAGGAAGTCAGAGACTTTTTTGAATTTGAAAGGGCTTAGAGAAAGCCAATTCAGTAGGCCTCATAGCCATCCCCTGCATCATCTACCTTAGCATGAGTTTTCCATAGGTTCTTTCTAAGGACCCAAATTTTTCCAGGTACAAGAATAGGCAAACATTCCTTTCTGAGACATCAGCTCACATGTTCCTGGTGCTGCTGTAGGGCCGGTAGAAATCTGTCATGAAAGAACAGCAGATCTTCCTGGCACAAATACTTTAGTGTTTTATGTACTTAAAATTCCATCTGTGCAAGTTTAGACTTGACCCAAGTGCTTGTCAATTCTAGCTCAGTTCAGCCCTCCCAGGGTTCAGCCTTGGAAGAAGGAAAATCTCCTCTCTCTTTCTCGAATACCCACCCTGCTGAGCCAGAAATTTCATCTGCCCTGAACTATGCAGCTTTGGACTTGTTGACAAATTTGGGCAATCTCATTATCTCTGCCCTGTCCCTTACTTATGAAGAGTGAGCCAAGAGCTGCTGAGGAGTCCTTCTGGCTGTCAGATAAAGACAAGCCTTCTGGGAAAGGATGAGCTATGCTTGCCGGAGTTGGACCAAGTTACAAGGCACACAACCCAGGAAAGACATCAAAGCTGGTGACTTTCTAGAAACCTGTGTGTGTGTGTGTGTGTGTGTGTGTGTATGTGTGTGAGCTTCCCTTGTTATGGCCTGAGATCCTAGAATTCCAAGCACCTGGGTAATAAATGGAGGGGATATTATACTATGCTGAAGATGTACCCCCAAATTCTCATTCAGGGAGTGTTATGCTCGAATTTGGGACCCCTAAAACACCACCAGAGACCCAAGATCGATGCAAGCAGCAAAGAGGTGTTTATTGCGAGCTAGCTCAGTCCTCCACGCACACACACAGCAACTGGTGACGCTGAGAGGCCCCGAGCCCAGGGTTTGCAGCAGTTTTATACATTCTTTGGAGAAGGCAGGGACCCCCACATACATCATAGCATCTCTTAGCAAATCATCACACACCACAGGAAAATCAAATAACAACTCTAAAACATGATTAGCACATTCACTGGTGGGAGCAAGTTGGGTAGGGGTGATTGGTCAGTACAAAAGGGGTATTCATTTGAACTGATTGGCTTAAGCCAAGAGGGGTGTACGTGTTGAACTACATGGTTTCCCAACTTGTTATCAACCACCATAAACTACTGGGAGGGTCATCTGGCATCTCAGGTATTTCCCTGTCTCATGCTGATTGGTGGCTGCTAGGGGGTTGCTATGGGTCCCCACCTAGCCTGACTGAGTCAGGGACACCTGGCGCAGCAGATCTCTCCTATTATTTGTAGATAAACAATTTAGCAGGGTGGGAATGTGCCTAGGAGTGCTCTTCCTATCCAAGGAAGGTTATGTCCCTTCCTTGGATAGGCTTTGTTCTGAGGTAGAGGCTGGTTTTACAGGAGGACCTGCTGCCAATGCTGCCAGGAATCAGGTCAGTAGACAGTCTTTGGTTCTCATTTTCTTCTGGGTTGTCCTCAGTTGCAGAGAGCTGCCTTATCAAAAACTACACCCTTCCTATCATATGGCAATGTATTAGCTTTTTGTTACTATAATGAAATACAGGAAGCAGTTAATGTTATATAAAAAAAGGCTTATTTGGATCTCAGTTTTGGAGGCTGAAATTCCAAATGGTATATTATAGGCTTGGTGGCTGCCCTTTGGCTGCATCACCTCATGGTGTAGATGGCAATGGTGGCTGTGTAGCAAGCAAGTGATTATGTCTCCAGTGAAGACCAGAGAGAGAGAGAGAGAGAGAGAGAGAGAGAGAGAGAGAGAGAGAGAGAAGGAAGTGGGCCAGACCCAGACTTTTATAGCAATCTATTACCTCCTGTGGGCAAACCCACAGTAACATAAGGACCTCCAGCTAGCCCCATCTTCCTAAAGGTTCCACCATTTCCCTAGCACCACCCTGCAGACCAACCCTTCAATCACAGTGGTCCTTTGGAAGACACAATTATACAATTAAACCACATTCAAATGATAGAAGGCAGCAATATATACCACTCCCAAATATGCCATGTTGGGGTAAGAATTATTTTGAGCTGAAGGCAATTAAGAAGAAGGGGATACAAGGAAAGTTCTCTGACCTCCCTCATCTTGCCTAGAAGCAGAGCATAAATTTGTAAAGGTGTCCCCCACTCTCCTCTCTACCAGGAAGGACATATGCTAATCACTGGAAATAATTACAGACCTGTATCAGCTCAGAGACAGTACCCTGAGGGCTATTCAGAATTCTGGGATGGGAAAGAACCTGTTTTAGGTTTTGACTGGAGGAGAGAGGAAGCTAGGAGAAAGCATCCTGCACAGGAGGCTGGGCACAGGCAGGGACATGAATTCCAGAGTGTTGTTGGTGAAGTTAGCAGAGGATCAAGAGTAGGAAGGCCTATCCCAAAGCTGCAGGAGGAGAGTAGTCCAGGGCTGTGGAGTAGTGGGGGGCCTGAGCTCCTGAGCTGTGCTCACAGTGGGCCAGAGGTGTGGGCTTGCAGAGCCAGCCATGTCCTCTGCACAGCCTTCCCCCACCTTTGGCTGCTTTCTTTAACTCATATCACAGATGCTGTCCAAGTATATTTTGCCCTCCTGATCTGTGATTCCATATCCAGAGATCCAACCAGACACAGATCCAAAAAAAAAAAAAAAAAAAATCTCTGCACTGTACTTACCTGGCATGGTGGCACATGGCACAGGCTTATAATCCCAGTAGCCAGGGATGCTGATACAGGAAGATCTCTAGTTCAAAGCCAGTCTCAGCAAAAGCAAAGTGCTAAGATACTTAGTGAGACCCTGTCTCTAAACAAAATAAAATGGGGCTGAGAATGTGGCTCAGTGGTTGAGTAGTTGAGTGCCCCTGAGTTCAATCCCTAGTACCTGCCCCCGCTCCCTGCAAAAAAATCTGTACTAATCATGTATAGATTTTTTTCCTGTTGTTATTCCCTAAAGAGGAGAATGGCTTTTACATTGTATTAAGTGTTACCAGTAATCCAGAGATAATTTGAAGTATGCGGAGGATGTGTGCAGGTTCTATGCAAATGCTATAACATTTTGTATAAGGCACTGGAGCGTCTTCAGATTTTGGTAGCTGTGAGGTTCCTGAAATCAACACCCTAGGTTACAGAGGGAAAACTGTCTTCTTATTCCTGTTCCTTTGCTGGTACCTTCTCAGAGTGCTGGCTGAGGCCATTCCTCTGCACTCTGCCCTCTCCCATGTGCTTGCTCTTGGGGGAGCACAAAAGCATCAGAAGAAACTCCATCTACCTCGTATCTGTAGAACTGCCTTCATTTGTACCCCAGTCAACATTTCAACTGTGTAGATACACTTCAGCTTGAATCTCTGGCATTCTAAAATAAAACTCACTTTTGTCTGAAAAAATGAACTCTGCAGTCTCCCACAATTTCATTATATTTTTCATTCTCAAACTGGAAGGCTTGGGTCATCTTTGATATTTTTTTTTCTTTTTTTCCCCAATGTTTCTACCAAACAATCACCAAAACCCTACATTTTCTTCTGTAGATGTTTTTCATTACTTTTTGTACCACACACAGCAGGTTCTAAGTTATCTGTCTCAAATATAGTCCCTTTCTCCATTCCCTTATCTCTGAGCCCCATGAAATCCATCAAAATCTCAGGGTGGAGATCCCAGAAACTTATGTTCCTCGTAACCTTCTAGGTAATTAGTTTGTCCTGCACTGAAATCAGGGTTAGGAACCTTCAGGGGGAATATCAGTGTAGTGTATTGTCAAGAGAGATTAGGTTATGCTCCTGTAACAAATCCATCCTGAAATCTCAGAGGCCTAATTAATAAATGTCTATTTGTTTTTCAGGCAAATTCCAATATGGATAGGGCAGCCTCTTTCTTGTAGTTAGACCATATGAAACATGTGTTTTCCAAGATGTTGAGACTGGGGAAGAAAGAGCTAAGGGACATTTCTAAGGGACAAGATTGGAATTTGCTAGAACTTGTGACAGGAACTTGAACTAAACTGCAAGCGCATCTGGAAGATGCCCAGAAAGTCCCCAAGAGGAGAGATGCATCTTTGCAGAAACTGAGCAGCAGGACATATCTGAGTTTCTTACTTCCCATGAGATGATTGTTCCCAAGTATTCTGCAATGGCCTCTACCACTTGCATCAACTCTGGATGAATCCCTGCTTCTTATAACAACAACAAAAACAACAACAAAAGCTGAACACCCAGGGACCTGCTGCAAACACCTCATTGTCTCCCAGCAGAGAGTGGTCTCCCAGCTTTCTGTTTTAGCTGCTCAGTGAGTTTGGGTTATTCAAGAATTTCCCCTTGAGTTCTCTGTAATTTCTGGCTGAAGAAAAAATAAGAACTTTCTGGATATTCCCTGAAGGAAGATCATATACTGACTTTAGTTTTTTTGAGACAAAACCAAAAAGGTTTTAGGAATGTGGACCAAATGTTGAAAGTGCAGACAATCTCCCAGATAAGCATATTAAAGACAAAATTACAACAAATCAACTTTTCCAGATGATAGTTGGCTTTACTTTGATTCTGGAATCAGGCAGCAGTCTGAACTTAAGATGGGTAAGAACACTCCATCCTACCACATGAACAAATTATATTTATAGCCAGAGACAAGGAAGTGATGTTCCAAAAACAAAGGGAGGTACAAAGATAGTTTAACTGGATACAACTTCTGTCTTATTTGAATATGGTTTGAACAGTTAGTTGGTTCAAACTAACTGTTTTGAACAGTAGGTTACAGTCTTTTACAAATCAAGTGACAGTTCACTATATATGAAGGGACCTTTAAGCCAAACTTAAAATATGTATGAAGGCAGCTTTAGGCCAAACTCAATTGGATTTAACAGGCATAAACTACTATTTCTGAACTGTTTTATCTACCTTGCCTGTTAAAATATTTTTTTAAAGTATCTAGTTTGTTCTCTCCAGAAAAGAACAACATTGGAGTTAAGAGTGGAGGGTTTCTGTAACTAGATTACCTGGGTTTGAATCATAGCCCACTTCTTTCTAGTGGTGAGTCTTTGGGCAAGTTACTTCACCTGCCTGAGCCTGTTTTCTCATCTGTGAAAAGTGGGTCAGCAATTATTCCTATCTCCTTAAGTGAGGTGAATATTGAATGACATCCTGATTTACTGTAGGGCAACAGTAGGAAGTATTTAATGTTGTTATAAAACCCTTTTCTACTCTTAAACTGAACATCTGAACTTTTATTTTTGATAGATAACCGCTAAATTTGGATTTCAACAATAGACATAGGACATTTACCCCCCTGCACCCCCCTCTATTGGTTCTGTGCATATTCTGAAGAAATTTCTGTGGCAAATGAATTCGGTTACCATAGAGGAGAAGGCAGCAGTGTAGGGGCTGATGGGATAATGGAGCTCACTAACAACAAAGACGAAACAGCTAGTGCTTTTACTATACACCAACCATCTAGATTTGCCAAGTGACACACATATCATAACATTGTCTGAGAGAGATACGAATACCTGCCCCTCAGATTGTTTCCATCTGAGGTGTTTATAGCTTTTCCTTGAGCCAAAGCATGGCCTAGGTCTGATATTGTCTTTGCTTTTGAGAAACAGATGGGAAGTGATAGAAGTGGAGAGTGGGAGTACCCTTTAAGGATCCTCTTCATCATTGCCATATCTGTTTACTTTATCCTTTTCTTCACTCTGAGCCCCTGGGTGATGGGAACAGCAAGAAAAGTGAAATTAAGAAAATTAAGGAGTATGTATGCCAGATTTTAACAGTGGTGTTTCTTGGCAGCAGGTTCTCTCTGCTGTTGCAGCGCATGAGGGAGTTTTTCAATTAGATTTTGCTCTTACATAAAGGAAGTATGGGCAGGGGGTTGTGGCAGGTTCCTTATATGGGCCACAAAGAAAGACAACTGGGAATTTGAGTGCAGTAATTAGGAGGATCTTGGAGTGAGCGCTGACTTTTGCTACAAAATAAAGGAAACACTGACTGACATATTTTCCACTGATGAGAACAGAACAGTATGGTATGCATGGGCTGGGCTGCCTGTGATGGTCATTTAAAATAATGTGAGTGAACTCTTCCAGTCATTTATTGACATTCTTTTTCTCTTAAGGTTTTATTTTTTTTAAAACAAAGGGTTTCTAAAACTTTATTAATTAGCTTTCCTGGTATACCAACTCACATTTCTTAATATTTTGAAATTAAAGTTAGCCTAGGACAGTTGTACATTCAGTAATATCATAATTTGCAAGCTTTAGCTCAATTACACCAAATTCCAAATAGCTGCAGTATGTATTTTCTCCTTTTCATTATGCCTTCAACTCTCCATTCTGATTATGGCAAGTTATGCAAATCAAGCCAGAGAAAAGATTTAATTTAATCAACTGTGGGTTTGCTTACAGTAATTTGAATATTAGCCTCCATCTACATGTAAAATACTAGAGAGATGAGAACTTGTTGCTACGCACTGGGACCAATTTCTGATGCTGTCCTTGCTGATTAACCTTGTCAGATCTCCATGCAGGCTCAAGGTCATATTGGTTGTGGAAGGTTGTTCTGTGAGCCCAGAAGAAACCCTACCTCCTGGGTTCTGTGCCTGAGCCACCTGGGGTGATTCTAAAAACTGACTGCTCTTTTAGCTGAGAGAAAGGGAGAGAGGGGTGTGGGAGGGAGACACTCTGTTTCTCTCTAACTAGATCTAACTAGAATTCTCCATTCATTTCACTGAAGCTTCTGCATTCTTAGCATTCCAGGCCAGAAAGGAGACTATCCATCCCCTGAGGAAAAATGAGAGGTTGGATAGGATGTTTGAAGCTGTTAGCAATCTAGGAGACAGAAACTTTCTCCATATTGCACAGAGTCTAGAAGAGGGAAAGGATTTCAGCGTTCTCAGCTGGCAAGGGAGTGGAAGAAAGCTGAGAAAGGTTGTTCCTCAGGGTCATCCGCTGCTGCCTGCTAATCCTAAACAAAATCTTCATTTCCTTGAGTATTAACATTGCTCTTTGGTGGGAGGAAGAAGGAGAGGGGGATTTCACAGGGGTTTTAAACATGCTATCAGTTCCTCTTAAAGGTACTGGGGAAAGTTCCAGGCACAGTTGTTGTTTTGCTTTAGAAAGCTAGAGCGATGTCTTCTTCATAGGAAGGCTGACCAAATCCTAGGACTAATTTTTTGCCATCTTCTTTTTTTTTTCCCCTGCTAAACTGGGTCAGGAAGAGAGTTTCATATTTTTGTTGCTGTTGCTACAGTGCCAGCTCAGAAGCAAAATGATTGGCTGAGATGAAGAGCTTAACAATTAACATTAAATACAGGCAGCTGGCTGTGTTTTGATTAAAAGTCACAATCAAGAAATCTGGCAATCTGGAATTTTGTGAGGGCCAAAGCTGTTTTTTTTTTTTTTTTTTTTTTTTCTTCTTCTTCTTCTGTTAACCCTATTTGCACAGTTGATAGTCTTTTGGAGTCTTTTCCTTTACTTTCAACTATGGTTTTACCTGTTTAAAAATTGGCAGAAGTCTTCTGAGGTAATGTAATCATAGCCAAAGCTGGACTTATTGCTGGTGCTGTGATTTGCAATTCTGCTCTGTTTGGTAAAAATGAACACTAAAGATACCCATCAGTTTGTTAGCACAATGTTTAATTATGCCTTTCCTCCAGCTAATTGTTCATAAACGTTTCAGAAAACAAAAGGATTAAATTTCACAATTACAGTGGCCCTGCTTTTCAGGAGGCAAGTTGCATTTTGTTGCTTTTAGGGCCACCTTGTGGACGATTATACTTAGAAATTGGAAATAAAGAATGGACTCATTTGGAAAGTATGACATACTGTTGTTAATGTAAATTTGGAATTCTAGTTATGAAATGTAAGTGTAGGTAATACATGAAATACCGTACAAGATTATGACTGTGGTTAATAATGTAGTCTTGAAAAAATCGTGAAAAGAACATATGTAAAATGTCCTCACCCCAAGATAATAGCAGTATGAGGTAATGCATATGCTAACTGGCCAGATTTAGTCATCCCATAATGTACCTACTTCAAAACACCGTGTTGCAGCTGAGCACAGTGGTGAATGTCTGCAATCCCAGTGATCTGCTTCCTCACATATTGAAGTTTGAATATTAGTGAAGCATGCCAAGGCAAGCATATAAAACAGGGTTTATTTAAAAAGGGGTAACATAGGCTTCTCCCAGGAGGAAGAAGGGAGCCATAGCTGGTATCCTGGTATCCCCCAAAAGCAAGGTGTTCTGTTCTTTTTATATGTCCTAGGCTTCCTTTGTTTTCTGGTCCTCTTCCCTTATCTTTCTCCTTCCTGCACACATGACTAGGCCTAGGAAATGTGTGGTGGGTGGCCAAAACGTGGAAAACAGGTGGTCTGAAGGGGGAAGGGCAAGATGGAGCCACCAAGGGCACATTAATTAACAATCTTATAGCTTCCTATAGGGAGGGGCAATTCTTGGGACAGGTTAATTTAGCCACTGGTTGGAGCAGGGGGAGGTTCTTGATAAGGGTGGAGGAAGGGCTCCGAAGGAATTAACATTTCAATCCCTCAGGGGACAATCTCCAATTTGCCAGACTCACTCAAAATTGTCCTCCTTTGCCTGACATGCGTGTGGCCAGGGTTCAATCCTCAGCACCACATACAAACAAAGATGTTGTATCCGCCAAAAACTAAAAAATAAATATTAAAAAAATTCTCTCTCTCTTAAAATAAATCCTATAAAAAATAAACTAAAATATTAAAATTGGCCTCCTTGATCTGACCTGACTTGATTTACCTATCTATACTGACTGCCTGTCTAATTCTGGCTTCACTGGGAGGGTGAGACAGGAGGATCACAAGTTGGATGCCAGTCTGGGCATTTAGTGATACCCTGTCTCTAAATAAATAAATAAATAGACAGATAGATAGATAGATAAAACAAACTGAGGATGTAACTCACAGGTTGAATTATTGGGTTCAACCCACAGTACTGCAAAAAATGGGACCAACTAACCAATCAACTTCCCTGCAATGCCATTATGTTTTACATAATAAGTACATACTACTTTATCTGTCAACATAAACAAAAGAGGTAAAGAATTATTCTTTCTTGCATGCTGCTTCTTTAACACCAAAAATGAAAAAAGAAAACAAAAAACAAAAAAAACAGAAAGAAAGAAAAAAAATAGTGAAGTGGCACTCCCTTTCTTCACTGAAAAGTCTTAACTGAGCCTCTCCAGAAATGTTCAACATGGCTGATTTTAGGACTGTCAGCAAAAGAGTCTTTGCAAAAGAGTCCATTGTAGATAAACTTCCTATTTTCATGTTTACTTGATAGAGTTTACTGTTTACTTGGCCACTGTCTGAGAAGGTACCAGCACTCCAGGTGCTGGACACCCCCTTACTAGTTTTCACAAACATATCCAGTACTTTGAAGAAATGTGCAAAAAGGCCTCTGGCTTTGAGCTGGGCTTCACAGAGATGTCTACATTTTTAAGATAAGTTACAGTTGGGCTTCATGGTAACAGCTGGCAGGGGGAGGAAAGAAAGGGGAGAAGAAGCTCTCCCCTTCTCTGGTGTTGTCCTTGAAGAGTTAACATGCCCAGAACAGTGAAAGAAAAAGCTGCTTTATGTGAACTTCTACAGACTGTGAACTTCTGAGCCCCTCCCCTTACATGCTGAGTATAAAACTCTGAAATTCCCTGAACTCGGGATTCAGAGGGATTAATTGATTATAGCAAAAGCTGTGCCCTCTGAACCTGGCTGCAGCCAAATAAAACTGTTTCCTGCTGTCTTCCCTACCTTGCCTCATTTGTCCCTACAACAACAGTAGTCCCTCTTATCTACAATTTTGCTTGTTTCTTTTTCTGTTACCCATGATCAACTATTGTCCAACAACAGTATTATTTGTCTTGTCTTGACTCTTTCAAAAGAGGCCATGTTTATTTACATAACTTTTATTCCAGGTTTTGGTGGTATTTGAGGGTTCAGGCATCCAATGTGGCTTTTTTTTTTTTTTTTTCAGTTCTGGGGATTGAATCCAGGGATGCTCTTCCATTGAGCTACATTGTGACAGGGTCTTACTAAGTTGCCAAGACTGGCTTCTAATTTGCAAATCTCCTGTTTTAGCCTCCTGATTTGCTGGGATCATAGGCATGTACCACTGTGCTCAGTCACTGGGGTACCTTAGAACATGTACCCCGTGGATAAGGCAAATGACTATAGAAGAAAGTCTAGAATTTGTACTTTATTATAAATCATCTGAATTTCTTTACTCGTCCCCTGTGTCACTCTTCCCCCCAAATATGGCATCTGGCTATGCTAGAGAACTGACATGACCTGAGGGTGGTGGCAAGGAGACCTTGGGTCCCTGGGCACTGAACTCACATCTCTAGTTCCAGATGAGCTAGGTCATATATGGACCTCTGCATGGACCTTGCCATTTGTAGCAAATTCCTTCTAGCTTCATGTTGCAAATGGGTCCCCATTCTCTACATAGGTCTGTGACCTTTGGTCAACACAGGCTCTCTCAGAATCTTTCTACCAAGGAAGTGACAAATCTCCAGCTCCCTTTGGCTGTGGGGTACCAGTAGCGTTTTTGTTGTTGTTGTTGTTGTTGTTGTTTTGAATAGCCATTTCAACATGGTGTCTACCATTGATAGTCCTGCCATGTTGGATGTGGTGACATACTAATGACTCACTTCCCCAATACATGCTTGGGAGTAGTCAGGTTTTTCCCTCATCTGTCTACCCAGGACAGCAGTGAAGAACAGACATCGAGGACACTGGCAATGGAATTCTTCACTCTGTTTTCAATCTCTTCCTTTCCTTTTCCATCAGGGTGAGAAAAGTAAGGTTCTTCTCTTCTGTGCACATCAGAGATTTCTCTTCATACATCTGGAATTCTTTCCATCCTAGGGCTTAAGGCAAAGTTATAGAATTAGTCTTGCCAAGCCTAGCTTAGATACTCACAGAAATGTCAGAACCATTCTATTTCTATGGACTCAAAAATACAATTTTTGTAGTTAAAGCTGAAAATTAATTATTTTTTTCCTCACATTATTCTAAATTCTCTTATAGACAACCTGATGCTTCTGGCAGAATGGAGAAGAGAGCTTGTACTTCCAAATGCAAACTAAAAATCACACCAATTTCTTTCAATAATAAGATATTGAAAGGTGATCATGTTGAAGGAATCATCTTCATTTCATTTTATTATTATTACTGGTCTTAAAAAACTCAGGCATCTAATAGTTTGGTTAAAAACTTGGAAAGCAAAGTGCAGCATCCCTATTATTTTCTCCTGATATTTCTCTCCTAACTTAGCCAAACTAAGATCAGTTGGTGTTTGATTTGGTAAAAGCAAGTAAACTGGGAGAAATTGGTGCATTTTAATAGGGACCCAAGTTCCCATTGCAAAACCTGAGCCCTTGCATAGACAGACATTTGTCAGTCGGTCCCTATACTGAAGCAGTATAGATCTTTCAAAAGAGTAAGACCTTTCAAAACCTTCAAGGTTCCCCAAGGGCTATGGATTGAAGTTCAGATTTTCAAATCCCTTACAATAGGCTACCTTAGCTTACCTTTCCAGATATGCCTTCCATTACACTCTACTGGATTTTTCCTTCCTTCCTTCCTTCCTTCCTTCCTTCCTTCCTTCCTTCCTTCCTTCCTTCCTTCCTTCCTCCCTCCCTCCCTCCCTCCCTCCCTCCCTCTCTCTCTCTCTAATCAGGGATTGTACTCAGGGGCACTCAACAACTGAGCAACATCCCCAGCCCTATTTTGTATTTTATTTAGAGACAGAGTCTCATTTTGCAATTTGCCATTGCTGAGGCTGGCTTTGAACTTGCCATCCTTCTGTCTCACCTTCCAGATTTCTGGGATTACAGGCATACACCACTGCTCTTGGCTGGATTTTTTTGTTTTTTGTATGAAAACTGGTTCAGCTTGCCCTGTTCTGTCCCTTCATAGGATCCCATTCTGAACATCCATTTCTTTTCTTATACTACTTACATTTAATTCACTCTCCTGCCATTCAAATTTATCCTTATCTGAAACTTTCTCCAACCAATCACCCTCTCTCTTATTTGAATTTCTTTAGCCCAGTAATTGTTAACCTGTAGCTAGCCTGGAAACATCTATGTTTTCTAAGCATGTTCTAGTCTCAGAGATCCCAATTCATTTGTTCTGGGACAAGTCTACATAGTTTTGAGAACACCTCAGATCTGAGGGTAGTTTAGGATATTATTGGTGATATGGATTCTGTTGCTTTGTGCCAATCGGCTACCTCTTTGTGGGCAACAAGCTATCTTGGCTGGTTTCTGATAGATCAGCTGTCAGACTATCAGAGTGTGATGGTCATGCTTTTCCCCACAGTCTTTTTCATGTTCTAAATACTGTAGGGGCAAAGGAAGCTTCCCCTCCCATATTTTCAGATTCAGCAGTTAAGCTTCTGAAAAACTTGTACTAAATTAACAGAAGACAATTATGTTTAATTTATTATTATGCATGGGGCCATCGCATGAAGGAAAGTGAACACCCCAAACCTGCTGTAACCTAAAACTTTATAGGGCTCTCAGCTGAACAGGTAATAGCCGGTCTGGACTGTATATAATATTCTAATCTCACCCTCCTGTGGTGTATTGATTGTCCCGGATAGACAGAAATTCCAGGGAAGCTTTTCATGACACTTGGGTTGTATCTGGAAGATCCATAACACAGAGGAGATTTAGGGAAGGCCCTACCTCTGCTGTGCCCTTCAGTTTGATGTCATCAACACAGCAATAGAATGACATTTCTTGGCTTCCTTCAATTTAACAGCCTTCTAATTGTTCACAGAATGCTCTTGGAACTCCAGGATGTCAAGGAACACTAAGATTCCCAGACAGTTTTCTCGATTTCCTCAAGCCGGGAGGACTGTAGGCAAGGACAGGAGAGTTCCCACCACTGGATTTCAGACCTACAGTACCCTGCTAGTATGTGGGATAAAAACATACCCAGAAAAAAGAAAGAAAAATCGCCACAGAAGAGAAAGAAGTAGAGATTCAATAAAATAATTATCAATAAACAAAGTAATTCCAATTAATAATTAAAGTAATTCCTGGAGCATTGGAACTGGAGGGTTCTCTGTGAAACAGTTTCTCTGCTCCCACCTGTGATGTATTTGACACTGCATTGGAGATTTGTGACAATCGAGAAGACAAACTACATCATTTCCCTGGCTCATGAAAGAGAAAGGACACAAAGATGCAAATGGATATGTACACAAGACAATATCGGATAGTGATGGAAACTCTGTAGAATGACAGTGCATTATATGAAACAGAAAGGACTCTGGTGAAGGAGAGAGGAGTGGGGTTTTATCTGTGCAGAGTGTGGCTCTCCAAATGGTGACATCAGTAGAAAATAAGTCCAGAGCCACGAAGGAAAGAATGATGCTCCTAGGAACCCACGTGACTAGGCCGAGGGACCTTTCTCTAAAAGCAGCACATAAGGCTTAACAGAAGTTAGCTGCCTGGGGAAGATAAGTAGGGACATGAACATAAGTGCCCAGGGCATGAAGTTCAAGAGTCTGGTAGAGATTGTGAGCAGTCTAAAGCCAGGACAGTGACAGTGGGTACCAGGATAAGGAACATGGAGGACCTGGAGCACTGGAACTGGAGGGTTCTCTGTGAAGTAATTTCTCTGCTCCCACCTGTTCAGAATATGAGCAGGAAAGGGATCCTAGCAAGGGCCCTGGGCACTTGGGTCTTCTCTGTATGCAATCCTAAAGACTTGTATAAATGTTCCTATAAAAAGTCACCAGTGGTTACAAATAAGCCAGGGAGTGCTCAGAGTATGGAGATTGGTTTATGAGGGGGAAATGTGATGGCTAGGTCAAGCTTACCCCGAAGCCTGGCTTCTTACTCTTATCTCTCTTATTGCAAGAATGTTGAGGTCTCATTCTTATATTCTGAGCACAAAGAAAGTATCCCTGAAGTAGGAATTCAAGTTTCTATTTGATTGTTTCGACCTTGTGCTTTGTTTTTAATTTTTCTTCCATCTGAGAAAGCATTAAAATAAAATCTGGTGTGTCAATCAGATTTATGTGGATAATTCAGTGGTTAATGAAATTAAGATTTTTTTTTCTTTCTGATCCTCTTGTAAGCACAACTTGGGTAATTTATAATTATATCCAAGGAAGAATTAAGCAATTAGATGATGCAAATGAGCTTAAAATGATGCTCTTTGGGATCAAATGCACACAACTGCTCCATTGCTGGAGTCTTGCCCAAAGTTTGTGTTTTAGTTTTCTAAGACTCGTAACAAACCACACTAAAACTTAGTGATTTGAAAGAACAAATATTTTATTATGTTTTTCTACTCTAGAAGCTGACAAGGCTTATTTGGAAGAAATTTCTGCTCTATGCAGCTTTGCCTGGGGTGCAGTCTTTCAGGGGGTTGACTGAGTTGAGATGGCACAGAGTTGGCCTTTGCTTCATGTGTGTTGCTGGCTGTTGACTGGGTCCTTGGTTAGGACTGTTAGGCCTGGTTCTTTCAGATCCTCTCCATCTGAAGCTTAGATTTCCTCCTAACATGGCATCTCCATTCTAACAAGAGGATTTCAGAAGGAAGGAAGGAGAAGTTATCAGTTCTCTTATGGCTAAACTTACCTTCACTACATTCTGTTGGCCAAAGAAAAATGGGGCCAGCCCAAATTTAAAAAGAGGGCAAATGATCTTTCCTCTGTGTGAGAGTGGCATGCATGTACTGGGCGTCTCTATCTTTGACACTATCTGGTATAGTTTTCACTTTGCCTACCACAATTCACATTCCTCCCAAATGCAAAGGATATTCTCTTCCTGTATTACCATCATGGTATCAGCTTAAAGTCCAGGATCTCATTAATGAGTCCAGGTATGAGTGGAGACCCATGGATACTACTTGCTGGTATGATTCCTTGATATACAACTTCTCACATATAATGTGAGAAAGGGACAAGAAAGCTGCAGTAAATATTCCCATTCAAAAAGAGAAAAACAATAGGTATGACTTTGACTACTTTGTCTTAGTTCTGAAATCCAGCTAGGCATATGTTGCCAGTTTTTTGTTTATTTGTTTTTGTTTTTAGTTGGGCTCTAGTTCTGCTCCTGGAAAGTGATTTTTTTATGGTTCTTGACTCAACTCTCTGAGTCATCATCCCCTCCTCCCCCCCAGGGAATAATCTATGCTTATAGCTGAGTATGTTTCTCAGCCTCCTTCTTCTCCATAAGAGGTGGGGACCCAGAGACTTCTTTTTATTTTGAACTACCTTCATCTTCATTTTGATTCATGTTAGTATGATCCTTATAAAGACTCTACAGGTTTCCTGTGTATCAAATTATAAATCCATTCCAGTATACAAATGCTATCCCTAGAAGTATGTTTGAGATAGATACCTCTATACCTTGGACCAAAAATCAGAATGCTACAGAACAACTCCCTTAGGAGTCTATTGTCTGAGGACCTCTTTGAAACAGTGTCTTAAATCTTTCTGAGGTCTTACACCTGTACTTTTTATTTTAACTTTTCTTGGAGACAACATTTTACTTGTAGCAAAGGAAAACACCACCTTAAGATCAATTAAATTCATTTTGCTACAAGTAAAATGTTGTCTCCAAGAAAAGTTAAAATAAAAAGTTCAGGTGTAAGACCTCAGAAAGATTTAAGACAGTGTCTCAAAGAGCTTCTCAGATAGATAAGGGACTTGTTCTGCAGCATTCTGCTTTTTGGTCCAAAGTATAGAGGTGTCTATCTCAAACACACTTCTAGGTATAGCCTTTGTCTACTGGGATTGTGAGCAAAGGAATTTTTTGTTTGTTTTTCTATCATTCTGAACTGCTTGAATTTTTACAGCATGCTAATCTGTGTCTTTTTTTTTTTTAAGAAAGCATGTACTTTTTTGAATGAGTAGGGAAAATCCCTTTCTCCCTTAGGGAAGGCTCTTACTTCATGGTTGTTCCAACTATCCAGATCATCATCAGCTAGAGAAATCTCAACAGTTTACATAGTTCTTGTTTTAAAAGTACTTTAGTAACTACTTTTTTTTTTTTTTTTTTTGGTGCTGGAATCAAACCCAGGGCTTTGTGCATCGGACACAAGCACTCTACCATTCTACCACACAAATTAGCATGCTGTAAAAATTCAAGCAGTTCAGAATGATGGAAAAACAAACAAACAAACAAATTTCTTTGCTCACAATTTACTTTCTTCAAAACCTCAACATCATTCTCGAGAGGCAATCACCATCAACAAAATTTTTGGTGTGAGATCATGTGGCTGATTGATATTAGAAATTAATACAATGTGTTTTTCTGATTGGTAAATTTAAATAGAATTTATTGGGTCCTCATTATACACAAATCCCTCAAATTTGTGTGCATCATACACAGATTGAGAGTTTCTAAAAGTACAAATTATTGTGTCACATCCTTAGAGTTTCTGAGTTCTGGGATGAGGCCTGTGGATTTGCATTTCAAGCAAGTTCCCAGGTGGTGCCACTGCTGCTGTGGGGATCATATGCTGAGAATCACTGTCCTGAAGAATAATATTTTTTTGACTTGCACTACTTCTACTTCTGGATTATTTGACTACTGATTTTTCTTAATATATAATTTTATTATATTTTCTTAATTTATATATATATTAATTCATGCACAAATGTGTGTGTATGTATATATATATACACACACGGCCTTAAGATCAATATATATATATATATATATATATATATATATATATATATATATATATATATATATATATATTTGGTTTATCTTTGTATCATATGAAAATATATTTAGGTATTTATTTCCTGATTGACCATCTTTAGGCAGTTTCCATTGGTGACTACAGCTATGAAATATGAGGAAACATGCAAATTATTTCTGCCTTATACTTTTGTTTGCATTATGAATTTTGTGTGTTTTTAAAATTACATTTTAAACATTCAATGCTATTATAGAGATTGCAATTTACTCTTTCATCTCCTTTTTTGCTATGACGCAACAATGCAAAAATAAGATTTTATTATGTTTCCTTGTAGACTTGTGTGAGATTTTCCTTTTGCAAGATGTCCCAGCAAGTAGAACTACTGGGCTATGGAGATTCAAATACTTCTTATGCACAATCCATAGCCTCCTGGCCTGACCTGTTTTTCCAGTTATTTTTGTGACAACCAGCTCTAAGCCAGCTTGCAGTGACTTTCCCCATTCCTTAACCAATACTTCCCACCTAATGCTTCAGATGCTTAATTTACCTTGGCCTAGGGAGAGGCACAGAACATAGTGGACCTTGTATAAAGTATACAAGCCCGACTATGAAGTGATGGGGAGTTTCTGTTCCCTGGGGCAACCATTTGATGCTGTGAAATTGGAGCAGGTAGACTCATTCTTTCTCTTCCTACATTAGACAAATTGCTCTGTAGTAGTTATTATGGTTTCCTGAAGGGTGATCTCATTAGACAGCAGCTAGCAGTGCCCTCTGCTGGTGCTCCCCTGTCCCTGCCTCACTCATCTGTCCCAGATGTCATCCAGACTCCCTCTCGTCGCTTCTGAAGTATTTTCTCTTAGGGGAGTCAAGCACAGTTTGCAGTGCCTTATCTTCCTGTCCTGGAGAAGTTGTTCTGAAATATTTATATGGTGTAGAAAGAGCACAGAGAAATTGTGGAGAGATGGTTCACATTATCTGAGCTTTTGGGGCATGTCAGGCAATATTCTGTGCACAAAAAAATGTGTGGAAATCTATACTTCAGCTCTGGTTTCATAAATTGGTACTATCAGAGATCCTAGTTTGTGGATTTATTGGAGCAATGACAATCAACTAGGGACTTAGTTGTATGTTCAACATCAAGAGGTTGAAACCAATGTGACTTGATGCCCATTACAGAGATGAGTAAGACCAGTGTCAGGGTGGATGACCCAACAAACTGATTCTGATTCTGCCTACTTTACAGCTGACACAATTTGCTGGTTGAATGTGCTGCATGATAGTATGTAAAATGATCACTTAGAGTACAAATAATAAAATATATTTGTGTGTGTGTGTGTGTGTGTATGTGTGTGTGTGTGTGTATATATATATATATATATATATATATATATATATATATATATATTTTTTTTTTTTTTTTTTAGTGATACTGGGGATTGAACCCAAGGGTCCTCTACCACTGAGCTACATCCTCAGCTCTTTCCATATTTTATTTTTGAGATGGGGTCTCAATAAGTTGCCCAGGCTGGCCTCAATGTACAATCCTTCTGCCTCAGTCTTTAGAGCAGCTGGGATTACAGGTGTGCGTCACTGCACACATATTTATGGAAAAATGCTATGCAAAATGCTGCTCTATGTGCTTTCTAAACATTAATCCATTTTATCCTCATAGCAATTTTCTGAAGTAAGGAGTATTATTTACAGATAAAAAAATTGATGCACAGAGAAGGTTAATAATTATTTCATATTTCACAATGGTGAAGCTCTATTTGAACCCAGGAACTCTATTTCCAGGCCCATATTCATAACCACTTGGCTGCCCTGATTCTCTTATTAGTCCTCCCTCCCACCTCCCTTCCTTTCTCCTTTCCTTTTCTTCTTTACATCTCAGGATTGTTGAAATATAATCAACATAGGGTACAGACTACCCTTATAAGGTGTAGAGTTCTGTGAATTTTGAAAACACATATAATCATGTAACTACTCCCATAATCAAGTTACACATATTTACATCAGCCCAAGAAGTTCCTGGTACCTTTTCCTCCACTTCTAGCCTCTGGCAATGGCTATTATACTCTGCCTCCCTGTACTTTTTCTTTGTGGAGACTGCTATATGAATGGATTCACACAAGGTGCACGTATTGTGTGACCTTCTTCACTTAGCTTAATGCAGATTATTTTTTTGTTGCAGGTATTATTAGTAGTTTGTTTATGTTTAGGATGGAGGAGCATTCCATTATATAAATGTATAACATTTACTAGTTGATGGATATTAGAATTGAGCTCCAGGGCACTTTCCTATTTTATTTTGAGACAGGGTCTTGCTAAGTTGCTTAGTCTGGCCTCAAATTTCACATTTGTATTATTATTTCCAGTATTTGGTGATTAAGAAAGAAGCTTATCTAAATATTTGCCTACAGGTATTTGCGTGGATGTATGTTTTCATTGTCTTGGGTGAATACCAAGGAACAGAACTTCTGGACCACATGATAAATGAGTACCAAATATTTAAAGAAATAGCTAAACAGTTTTCTAACAAATAATGTCCTATTTCAAATTTTTATCACAATGTATGATTTTTTCCCCCCAGTTACTCTACATCCTTTTTAGCACTGGGCATAGTCAGTTTAAAAAATTATTTTAGTCATTCCAACAGACAGGTTCATGTCTTGGTATTTATTTCCCTAAGGAGGAATGAGCATGTTAAATTGTGAGGTTAAACATATGTTTGTTGGCTTACTTGCTATCTGGAATGTTTCAAGCAAAAAATATTTTATGTAAAAAATTTCTTCTTGTAAAAAATATTTCATCTTAATCAACTATATGCTTATTAATAAATATAATTAATTTTAATGCTGCATATAGATATTCATGTACCATTCAATTTTTTTTGGTACTAAGGGTGTTTAACCACTAAGCCACATCCTCAACAGCTCCCCCACCACACATACTTTTTTAAAATTTTTACTTTGAAACATGGTCTTGCTAAGTTGCTCAGAGCTTCACCAAGTAACCGAGACTGGCTTTCAACTTGTGATCCTTGTGCCTTAGCCTCCCAAGCTGCTGGAATTAAAGGCATGTACCACAGTGCCTGGCCCATTCAAATTTTTTATTTCTAATCATTACAGAAGAAGCAGAATAGCGTAGTGTTTAGGGACAGAAGGAAGAGTCAAGTAGAAGGTCAGTAACTAACTATGTGTAATTAAACAAGTTGCTTTGAAACTGTTTCCCCATCTGTAAGATGAGGATAACAAAAGCATCTACTATAAAGAGTTCTTGTGAGGATGACATGAGATGATTCATGTGATATGTATAAATAATAACTGACAAATAGTAAGCACAATGGAAGTGTTAGCTATCATCTTCATTTTTATCTTCATCAACATCATCATCATCACCACCACCATCATAATCAACTGCTTATTACTGAATTCCATAAATGTAAACATTAACTACAACATTAAACTTTGAGACATTCAGAAGTCATTCATTTTAGCCTAATTCCAGAATGGTAAAGAAATGTAATCAAACCATTATGCAACCTGAGATAATCAACTTGTAAAGAAGAAAGATTTATTTTGGCTAATGGTTTTGGTTCATGACCTGTTTTGGGCCTGTGGCAGCACAGTACATTATGGCAGTAGTGTATGGCGGAGGAGGCCTGTTTATCTCATAGTGGGAATGAAAGGAGGTAGAGGAAGGGCCAGGGTCCTGATATCCATTTCAAGGCACTGCCTCATGTGACCAGAAGACTTCTAAGGAGACCCCAGCTCTTAAAGGTCTCACCACCTCCCATTAACACCTGGACTGGGAATCAAGCCTTTACCACATAGGTCTTTAGGGAACATTTGAGATCCAAACTATAGCAAGGAGATAAGGAGATTTTGAGTGTCCATGGCTCACATGGTAAACAATTGGAAAAGCCTGGAAATATTTTATGAAATGCAAAATCAAATATGGAAAATCTTAAAAGTTTTCAGACATGCTTTGGAATCTGAACCAGTATAGAATCTTCAAATGCTCCTCCAGATTCTCTAAGGACTGATCAATAGACTCATTCTACTGGATTTCAGATGATTTCTTAAAGCACTTAGATTGACATCAAACACATGCTTGAAGTTAGATGCTTGTTGAAGACTACATGTTTGGCTCCCAAGTTAATTGTTGTGTTTGTTTACCCTCACAAATACAATGAGGTAAATACACATGATTTTATTAAGTGGAAATATGGCTTGGTTTTTGTTGGATACAGCTCAATATTGACTCTATTTCCAGATAGGATATCATTCTGTTATGAGACTGTAATAGAGTTTGGGTTGGCAGACTGAATTTTTGGAATAATAAATTTATATGCAAACCATTTCATTTAGTGCTATAAAACAATTAACATTATTGACCACGCTAAGTTAGCAGGACTCCTAACCTGATGAGGTTGTAGTTATGTAGTGATTCCACTGAGTGGAGCCATTTCCATAGCAAAGGTATGACTGGAGGAATGGAGATGTTCAGGACTCAACATCAACTTTAGTGCATTAAAGGTTAAATTGCTTATGAAAAAGCGTCTTCAGATTCCTGAAGATACCACAGTGCTACAGTAATCAGAACCATGCTCAAAAAGTCAATACAAACAATTAGCTCCACTGATTTAAAATAAAAATCTTGTGAGTTTTGGTGTTAGTATATCTCCCCAGAAAAAAATCTTGTGAGTTTTGGTGTTAGTATATCTCCCCAGAGGAAAATAAAGAACTTTTTCCCCCCTCTTTTTTTCTATTTCTTTCAGAAATACCCAGCACAAACAAAAGTTAGTTGTGGGTAACAATAGTAGTGGAGATGTTTATTGAGGACTTTCTGTGTGCTAAGTGCATTGCAAGCACTGACTTATTCAGTCCTCACAATGATCCTATAATGTTGGAAATAGGTATCATCATCTCCATTTCTCAGATGGGAAATGGAGGCATACAGAGGTTGGTCAACTGCCCAGAGTCACAAAGCTAGTCAAAGAAGGCAGCTTATACTTCTTTGAAAAGCAATCTTTCAATCATATAGTCCACAAGCCTCAACTGAATTAGTGAATGAGTGAATGCAGGAGAAGTGAGACAGGAAGACAGTTCATTCAGGCAATTTAGCAAACGATGTAGTGATCAGAATCAGAAGTATTTTCACTTGAAACTCAGAGAAAAAAGTCAAAGCAGAGAAGTTGGCCTTCTCCAAAATAGCATGAACACAGCACAAATGTCAAAAGAAAATAAATGAAGATGAATTTATTTGGAATATATTTTAATATTGGAAACTACGTCAGGAGTCCTTAGGGTACTGATGTTGGGGCCACAGCAGAAGGTTTTGGCTCAAATGAAGTGATGAGAGAATCCAAAATGCAGCTTCAGTGAAAAAACATGCTGTGTTGTACAAAACTGACTTTGTTATGGTTCAGTCTCTTCATATTTTATTAACATTTCAAAACTTGTCTCATCTTCCTGGACTGTCTTTAATAAAAAAGTTTTTTTTTTCTTCCCTCTTTTATCCCTTATTTTGTAGCTGTTTTTGAAACTCTGGGTTTGCCATATTTTCTTTCTTTTGTTGACATGTGGGCTCCAATCACCTGGTGATGAAAAAGTTCTCCTTGTGAAATCCCAAGAGTTTTTAATAGGTATGCCAATTTTCCCCACCTTAAAATTAGCCACATTATAGCCAATGCAGAAAATATCAAAGATGAAAAAAATGAAATGAATCATTTATAACCCAAAAGAGAGGGGTTAGGGGGCAAAACAAAACAACAACAACAACAACAAAACCCTCTTCTGTTCTAAGAAAACCATTTAACACAGAGAGAGCCTAGGGAGGTGCTGTGCCATGGAGAGGCTTATGACCTGACATGAGCTCGCTTTCTGATAATTTTCTTGGCTAAAAGCAAAGACAAAAAAGGCAATTTAGAAAAATTGACTTATGGAGACATTTTGCTTTGCCAAGGGAAGTGAGAGAACCCTATTTTATTACCCTTGTGAGTCATCTCCTTTCATTGGTTCTGTAAAAAGATTGTTATGAAACCCATCAAATATTACTTAGGAATAAAACCAGTGTTTGTGATCCTTTTATAAAACAGAAAGTAATTAATTTACATCATTAAATGAAAACGTAGTTTTATAGTGTTGTAAAAAAGACATTTGCTATTAAAGACCTGCCTGTTTTGGGGTGTCAGTTCATATAGATGCCTTCCTAGGCCCTCTCCTGTGTTGCTTTTCAGTTCAGAACAACAAAGACAGTCTCTCTGAATCACGGTCAACTGTTTGGCCCCGAGGTTAATTGGTATGAGGAGAGTGATTTGCCTTTTATCCAAGATGATTTACCCTCATGAGTAGCCTGGTCCAGGTACCAGATTTGGGTTCCAAAAAGAGCTGGGAGAGTGGGGGCCAGAGCTTGGGCAGGTCCCCAAGAAGGCAGAGGGTCAGCTGTAGAGTGCCAAGGATCTTAACTAGAGTCACATCTTCCAGTAAGTTCCAGACATGCTGGGGGCTCGGGAGGAGTGAGAGAAGCTACCCAGTATAGGAACTGCTCAGCCACAAGCACAGGCATACACTGGGCTATTGTTTGTAGGGCTATGTACTTTCCATATGTGCTATGGCTAGTCACATTGGTTAAAGTGCATGTTTGGCCACTAAGGCAAGGGTAATAAAATGGAGAAAACAATAAACAAATAACTTATTTATTTATTTTTATTTTTAAATTTTTATATTTTTATGTAGTACTGAGGATGGAACACAGTGCCACGCAGGTGCTAGGCAAGCACTCTACTGCTGAGCTATAACCCCATTTATTTATTTATTTTTAAATTCTAATTTGTCATATATGACAGCAGAATGCATACAATTCATATTATATAGAGAAAACAATTTTTCATATCTCTTATTGTATATAAAATATATTTACACCATTCGTGTCTTCATACATGTATTTAGGGTAATGATGTCTATCTCATTCCACCATATTTTTTACCCCCATGCCCCCTCCATTCCCCTCCCACCCCTTTGCCCTATCTAGAGTTCATCTAATTTTCCCGTACTCCTGCCCCCAACCCCACTATGAATCAGCCTCCTTATGTCAGAGAAAATATTCAGCATTTGGTTTTTTGGGATTGACTAACTTCACTGAGCATTATATTCTCCAACTCCATTCATTTACCTGCAAATGCCATGATTTTATTCTCTTTTATTGCTGAGTAATATTCCATTGTGTATATATACCACATTTTCTTTATCCATTCATCTATTTAAAAGCATCTAGTTTGGTTCCACAGTTTAGCTATTGTGAATCATGCCGCTATAAACATTGATGTGGCTGTGTCCCTGTAGTATGCTGTTTTAAGTCCTTTGGGTATAGACCTGAGGAGAGGGATAGCTGGATCAAATGGTGGTTCCATTCCCAGATTTCCAAGAAATCTCCAGACTGCTTTCCATATTGGCTGCACCAATTTGCAGTCCCATCAGCAATATATGAGTGTACATTTTCCCCCACATCCTCACCAACATTTATTATTGTTTGTATTCTTAATAGCTGCCATTCTGACAGGAGTGAGATAAAATCTTAGAGTAGTTTTGATTTGCATTTCTCTGATTACTAGAGATTGAACATTTTTTCATATATTTGTTGATTGATTATATATCCTCTTCTGAGAAGTGTCTGTTCATGTCCTTGGCCCATTTATTGATTAGATTATTTGTGTTTTTTTTGTTATTAAGATTTTTGTATACCCTAGAGATTAGTGCTCTATCTGATGTGTGAGGGGTAAAAATTTGCTCCCATTCTGTAGGCTTTCTATTTACCTCACAGATTGTTTCTTTTGCTGAGCAGGAACTTTTTAGTTTGAATCCATCCCATTTATTGATTCTTGATTTTAATTCTTGTGCTATAGGAGTCTTATTAAGGAAGTTGGGGCCTAATCTGACATGATAGAGATTTGGGCCTACTTTTTCTTCTAATAGAAGCAGCGTCTCTGGTTTAATTCCTAGGTCCTTGATCCACTTTGAGTTTTCTGCATGGTGAGAGAGAGGGGTTTAACTTCATTTTGTTGCATATGGATTTCTAGTTTTTCACCATTTGTTGAAGAGGCTATCTTTTTTTCCAATGTATGTTTTTGGTGCCTTTGACTAATATAAGATAACTGTAATTATGTGGATTAGTCTCTGTGTCCTCTATTCTGTACCATTGGTCTACCAATATATTTTGGTGCCAATACCATGCTGTTTTGTTACTATTGCTCTGTAGTATAGTTTAAGACCTGGTATTGTGATGCCACCTGCATCACTCTTCCTGCTAAGGATTGCTTTAGCTATTCTGGTCTCTTATTTTTCCACATGAATTTCATGACTGCTTTTCCTGTTTCTATGAGGAATGTCATTGGGATTTTGATTGGAATTGTATTAAATCTGTATAGTGCATTTGGTAGTATGGTCATTTTGATAATACTAATTTTGCCTATGCAAGAACAAGGGAGATCTTTCCAGCTTCTAAGGTCTTATTTATTTTCTTTATTTAGCGTTCTGTAGTTTTCCTTAGAGAGGTCTTTCACCTCTTTCATTAGGTTGATTCCCAAGTATTTTATTTATTTATTCACTTATTTTTTTGAGGCTATTGTAAATGGGGTAGTTTTCCTCATTTCCCTTTCAGAATATTTGTCACTAATATACAGAAATGCCTTTGATTAATTAATTTACTACTTTGCTTAATTAATTTACTAGTTCTAGAAGTTTTCTGGTAGAATTTTTTGGTCTTCTAGGTATAAAATCGTATCATTGGCAAATAGTGCTAATTTGAGTTCTTCTTTTCCTATTCGTAGTCCTATAATTTCTTTCATCTGTCTAATTGCTCTGGTCAGTGTTTGAAGAACTGTCTTAAAAAGAAGTGGTGAAAGAGGGCATCCCTGACTTGTTCCCATTTTTAGAAGGAAAGCTTTCAATTTTTCTCCATTTAAAATGATGTAGGCCTGGGGCTTAGATAGATAGCTTTTATAATGTTGAGATATGTTTATATGTTTATAATGTTTATATGTTTATAATGATAGAGATATGTCATCTTTAGTTTTCTAGTGTTTTGAACATAAAGGAGTGTTGTATTTTGTTGAATTGTTTTTCTGTATCTATTGAGATGATCATATGATTCTTACCTTTAAGTATCTTGATGTGGTAAATTACATTTATTGATTTCTGTATTTTTTTTGAATTTTTTATTTGTTTTAATTAGTTACACATTACAGTACAATGACCTTGACATATCATATATTTGAATCAGATGGGATATAATATCTCATTTTTCTAAGTATACAGGCTGCAGAATCACATTGGTCATGCATTCACATATATACACACAGTAATAAAAATGTTTATTTCATTCTACTGTCCTTCCTTTCCCCCCTTTCCCTCCCCTCCTCTCCCATCACTTCTCTCTACTCAATCTAAGGTGATGCTATTCTCATTCTCTTTTTTTTTCTCACATCTTCTTACATGTATTTTGTATAATGATGAGGGTTTCCTTCCATCTTCCATGCGATTCCCCTTCTCCCTCCCTTTCCCTCCCATCACTCTTCCCTATTTAGAGGTAATCTTCTTCCCATGCTCTTCCTCCCTACCCCATTTTGAGTCACCCCCCCTTATATCAGAGAAGACATTCGGCATTTGTTTTTTTGGGATTGGCTAACTTCACTTAGCATAATCTGCTCTAATGCCATCCATTTCTCTGCAAATGCCATAATCTTATTATTTTTAGTGCTGAGTAATACTCCATTGTGTATAAATGCCACATTTTTTTAATCCATTCATCCATTGAAGGGCATCTAGGTTGGCTCCACAGTCTAGCTATTGTGAATTGTGCTGCTATAAACATTGATGTGGCTGTGTCCCTGTAGTATGCTGTTTTTAGGTCCTTTGGGTATAGACTGAGAAGAGGGATAGCTGGGTCAAATGGTGGTTGCATTCCCAGATTTCCAAGGAATCTTCATACTGCTTTCCATATTGGCTGCACCAATTTGCAGAACCACCAGCAATGTATGAGTGTACCTTTTCCCCCACATCCTCACCAACATTTATTGTTGTGTGTCTTCATAATACCTGCCATTCTGATAGACGTGAGATAAAATCATAGAGTAGTTTTGATTTGCATTTCTCTGATTGCTAGAGATGGTGAGCATTTTTTTTCTTGTATTTGCTGATTGATTATATATCCTCTTCTGAGAAGTGTCTGTTCAGGTCCTTGGCCCTTTTGTTGACTGGATTATTATTATTATTTTTGTTTGTTTTTTTGGTGTTTTGCTTTTTGGGTTCTTTGTATACCCTAGAGATTAGAGCTTTATCTGATGTGTGAGGGGTAAAAATTTGTTTCCAGGGTGTAGGCTCCCTATTCACCTCACATATTATTTCTCTTGCTGAGAAAAAAAACTTTTTAGTTTGAATTCGTTCCATTTGTCGATTCTTGGTTTTAATTCTTGTGCTATAGGTGTTTTATGAAGGAAATTGGGCCTAACCCCATGTGATGAAAATAAGGGCTAGCTTTTTCTTCTATTAGACACAGAGTCTCAGGTTTGATTCCTAGATCCTCGATCCATTTTTAGTTAACTTTTGTGCATGGCAAGAGGAGGGGATTCAATTTCATTTTGTTGTATATGGATTTCCAGTTTTCCCAGTACCATTTGTTGAAGATACTATCCTTTTTCCATTGCATGCTTTTAGCAACTTGTCTAATATAGGATAGTTGTAATTTTGTGGGTTAGTCTCTGTGTCCTCTTTTCTGTATCATTGGTCTACCAGCCTATTTTGGTGCCAGTACCATGCTGTTTTTGTTACTATTGCTCTGTAGTATAGTTTGAGATCTGGTGTAGCCATACCACCTGTTTCACTCTTCCTGCTTAGAATTGCTTTAGCTATTCTGGGTCTCTTATTTTTCCAGATGAATTTCATAATTGCTTTTCCTATTTCTGTGAGGAATGCTGTTGGGATTTTGGTTGGAATCGTATTGAATCTGTAAAGTGCTTTTGGTAATATGGCCATTTTAATAATATTAATTCTGCCTATCCATGAGCAAGGTAGATCTTTCCATCTTCTAAGGTCTTCTTCTATTTCTCTATTTAGGGTTCTAGAGTTTTCATTGTGTAGATTTTTCTCCTCTTTTGTTAAGGTGATTCGCAAGTATTTTAATTTTTTTGAGGATATTGTGAATGCGGTATTTTTCCTCATTTCCATTTCAGAGGATTGGTCACTGATATACAGGAATGCCTTTGATTTATGGGAGTTGATTTTATATCCTGCCATTTTGCTGAATTCATTTACTAGTTCTAGAAGTTTCTTGGTAGAGCCTTTTGGGTCTTCTAGATATAGAATCATATCATCATCAAATAGTGCTAGTTTAAGTTCTTCTTTTCCTATAATTATTCTTTTAATTTCTTTCATCTGTCTAATTGCTCTGGCCAGTACTTCCAGAACTATGTTGAATAGAAGTCATGAGAGAAGGCATCCCTGTCTTGTTCCAGATTTTAAAGGGAATGCCTTCAATTTTTCTCCGTTTAGAATGATGCTAGCTTGAGACTTAGCATAGATAGCTTTTACAATGTTGAGGTAAGTTCCTGTTGTCCCTAGTTTTTCTAGTGTTTTGAACATAAAAGGGTGCTTTATTTTGTTGAATGCTGTTTCTGCATCTATCGAGATGATCATATGGTTCTTATCTTTAAGTCTATTGATGTGGTGAATTACATTTATTGATTTCCATATGTTGAACCAACCTTGCATCCCGTGGATGAATGCCACTTGATAATGGTGCATGATCTTTTTGAAATGTTTTTTTTTTTTTTTATCCAATTTGCCATAATTTTATTGAGGATTTTTGCATCTATATTCATTAGAGATATTGGTCTGAAGTTTTCTTTCTTTGAAGTGTCTTTGTCTGGTTTTGGAATCAGGGTGATGTTGGCCTTGTAAAATGAATTTGGAAGTGCTCCCTCTTTTTCTATTTCCTGAAATAGATTGAAGAGAATTGGTATTAGTTCTTCTTTAAAGGTCTTGTCAAACCCTGCTGTATATCCGTACGGTCCTGGGCTTTTCTTGGTTGGTAATCTTTTGATGGCTTCTTCTTCTTCCTCACTTGATATTGGTCTGTTTAAGTTGTGTATATCTTCCTGACTCAATCTGGGCAGATCATATGACTTAAGGAATTTACCAATGCCTTCACTATCTTCTATTTTATTGGAGTATAACGTTTCAAGATAATTTCTAATTATTTTCTGTATTTCTGTAGTGTTTGTTGTGATATTGCCTTTTTCATCCCGTATGCTGGTAATTTGGGTTCTCTCTCTTCTTTTCTTCGTTAGCATGGCTAAGGGTCTGTCAATCTTATTTATTTTTTCAAAGAACCAACTTTTAGTTTTGTTAATTTTTTCAATTGTTTCTTTTATTTCAATTTTATTGATTTCAGCTCTGATTTTAATTATTTATTGCCTTCTACTGTATTTGCTGCTGATTTTCTCTTCTTTATCTAGGGCTTTGAGATATAGTGTGAGATCATTTATTTGTTGGCTTTTTATTCTTTTAAGGAATGAACTCCATGCAATGAATTTTCCACTTAGTACTGCTTTCATAGTGTCCCAGAGATTTTGATATGTTGTGTCTGTGTTTTCATTTATCTCTAAGAATTTTTAAATTTCCTCCTTGATGTCTTCTGTAACCCATTGTTCATTCAGAAACATATTGTTCATTCTCCATGTGATGTAGGAATTTTTCTTCCTTATTTTATCATTGATTTCCAATTTCATTCCATTATGATTAGATAAAATTCATGGTAATATCTCTACTTCTTTGTATTTGCTAAGATTTGCCCTATGGCATAATATATGGTCTATTTTTGAGAAGGATCCATGTGCTGCTGAGAAAAAAGTGTATCTGCTTGATGTTGGTTGGTATATTCTATATTTCAATTAAGTCTAAGTTATTGTGTTATTGAGTTCTATAGTTTCTTTATTCAACTTTTGTTTGGAAGATCTGTCCAGTGGTGAGAGAGGTGTGTTAAAATCAGTCATGATTATTGTGTTGTGGTCTATTTGACTCCTGAACTTGAGAAGAGTTTGTTTGATGAACATAACTGCACCATTGTTTGGGGCATATATATTAACAATTGTTATATCTTGTTGATGAATGGTTCCCTTTAGCAGTATGTAGTGTCCTTCTTTATCTCTTTTGATTAACTTTGGCTTGAAGTCTATTTTATTTGATATGAGTATGGACACCCCTGCTTGCTTCTGAGGTCCATGTGAGTATTATGATTTTTCCCAACCTTTCACCTTCAGTCTGTGTATGTCTTTTCCTATCAGATGAGTCTCCTGTAGGCACCATATTGTTGGATATATTTTTTAATCCAGTCTACTAGCCTATGTCTTTTGATTGGTGAGTTTAAGCCATTAACATTTAGGGTTACTATTGAGATATGGTTTGTACTTCCAGCCATGTTTGTTTATTTTTGTTATTTAACTTGATTTGTTTTTCCTCTTTGAATAGTTTTTCCTTTACTGTACTACCTCCCACTGTTGATTTTCATTGTTATTTTTCATTTTCTCTTTGAGTAATGTTTTGCCAATGATGATTTGAAGTGCCAGTTTTCTAGCTGCAAATTCTTTTAACTTTTGTTTATTGTGGAAGATTTTTATTTCATCATCAAACCTGAAGCTTAATTTTGCTGGATACAAGATTCTTGATTGGAATCCATTATCTTTCAGCATTTGAAATCCGTTGTTCTAGGATCTTCTAGCTTTCAGAAAAAAAAAAAGTCAGCCATTAACCTAATTGGTTTACCCCTAAATGGAATCTGCTTCCTTTCTCTTGTGGCTTTTAAAATTCTCTCCTTGTTCTGTATGTTGAGCATTCTCATTATAATGTGTCTTAGTGTGGATCTCTTGTAGTTTTGTACATTTGGCGTCCTGTAGGCTTCTAGGATTTGGGATTTCTGTTTCATTCTACATGTCTGGAAAGTTTTCTAAAGTTATTTTATTGAACAGATTGCTCATTCCTTTGGTTTGGACCTCTATATCTTCCTCTATCCCAACAACTCTTTAATTTGGTCTCTTTATGTTATCCCAAATCTCTTGGATGTTCTGCTCATGGTTTATTATCAGCCTTTCTAAGCTGTCTAGACTCTTTTCGAGATGATATACTTTGTGTTTGTTGTCTGGTGTTCTGACTTCTAATTGTTCTACTCTGCTGGTGATACTCTCATTTGAGTTTTTAATTTGGTTTATAATTTCCTTCATTTCCAGGATTTCTTTCTTTCTTTCTTTCTTTCTTTCTTTCTTTCTTTCTTTCTTTCTTTCTTCTTTCTTTCTTTCTATAACCTCTATCTCCCTGTAGAGTTGATCTTTTGCTTCTTGGATTTGTTTATGTAATTCATTGTCAAAGTGATCTTTCATTGTCTGCATTTGCTGTTTAAGGTCTTCCTTGAGACTTCAGATCATCTGAAGCATGTATATCTTGAAATGTTTATCTGACATTCTGTCTTCTGTAGCTATTAACTCCTCTATTGCTGAGTTGTCCTGCATTGTTTGTGGTCCTTTTTTTCCTTTTTTTAAAATGTTGCTCATGTTTCTTTCCAGCTCTGTGTGACTGTTATGTTGTTATTTTTCTCCTATAGATTTGTATTACTTTTGTATAGTTCCAAGATCTCTCCTTTGTGATGGGATACAATGTCTAGAGATGTTGGATTCAATTATAATTTAAAATAAATTCATTAGCTTCATAAAAGGCATCCACATTCTGGTGGCATATAGAGAACTGAGGGTTGAGTGTAGAACTTTATGTTTAGGGGAAAAGATGTTAGGGTATGGGGGTTAATATATCTTAGCTGCTTTGGAAGAGAACTTTAATGAAGGAGGTTATTAAAAGGAGAATAGACAGGAGCTATTTTAGGTTAGTTAAGTACTTGAGAGGACAATAAGAAGCATAAAAACATTCACCTATTTGTATTTAGTAAATTACACATAGTAGAAATAGTAAAATGCTTGTGAGGTTGGGAGAAGAAGAGAAGGAGAAGAAAAGTAAAAAGAAAATGAAAAAAAGAAAAAAGGGAGGAAGAGATAGAGAAAAGGGAATGAAAACAGAGAGAGGAAAAGAGAAGAAAAAGATAAAAAGAAAAAAGAAAGAAGGAAAAAGAAAGAAAAAAATGCACTCTTAGAATTCTGTTTTCTTCTCTTCCAGTAGGTGGCGTTGTGTATTCCAGGTTGAGTCTCTGCCCTCAGGGTGGAGGAAGCAATCCTTGTGAGGCGGCTCTTCCTCCCCTGCAGGGAGCCTCTCCAATCTTGATCTCTTTGGGTTGTTCCTGGTCTCTATCGCCCTCACTTCTCCTGCCCACCAGGCCCCAATTACTGGGACTCTTCTCCACATCCCTGGGTTCACTCTGGGCTTGTGGCACCCTGGCTGCCCCACGTTCTTGATCAACTGAACACTACCTCTGTGTTGGGAAGTCATCAAGTCATTACAGCTGTGGAGAGGGGGAGTTGGAAATGGGCAACCTGTTCTGACTTATTCCCTCTGATAGCCACGCCCACTAAGAGCTGGTGAGAAAGGTTTGGGGTTATCACATCTGGGGGAGGGGGAGTTGGAGATCAGGCACCTTTTCAGTTTCACTCAGCTCTGATAGTCACGCTCACCGAGAGCTGGTGAGAAAGTTTTTGAGTTATCACAGCTGAGTAGAGAGGGTGCTAGGACTCACACACCTGTTCTGGTGCCAATCTCTGCTGCCTGTTACATCCGCCCACAGCTGTTGGGGTAGATTTTCCAAGATGGCGATGGTCCATTTTCGCTGGGGTGTCCAGTGAGTAGGAGGGAGCTGGGCTGTTTCTCCACTAAGTCTAGACTTCAGTCCTCGGTCTGGTGCCCTGTGGAGATGCAGGTCGCAGTCTGGCGCTCTCTAGCCCCAAAGGATCTGTAACCTGCATCTCTACACTGCCAGAACTCCACAGCGCTCAGCTCTGCCTGTCTATGGCAGGTTCCTGGGTTGCGCTGCTGGCAGGGTTCACACGCAAAGCGACTCGGATGTCCTAGCATCCTGGACTGCGCTTGTAACCAACCGCTGTTTAAAATCCTATCACAGGCTTCATGAAGCTTAAATTTATGTATGGGAGCTCCTATGAGGGAGAGCGTCTGACCACGCCAGTAACGAGTTCTCCTCTACTCTGCCATCTTGGATCTGATTTCTGTATGTTGAACCAGCCTTTCATCCCTGGGATGAACCCCGCTTGATTGTGGTGCACTATCTTTTTGACATATTTTTTAATTTGATTTGCCAGAATTTTATTGAGAATTTTTGCATCTACGTTCACTAGAGATACTGGTATGAAATTTTCTTTCTTTGATATGTCTTTGCCTGATTGTGGAATCAGTGTGATATTGGCCTTATAGAATGAGTTTGGAAGTGCTCTCTCTTTTTTTTAAATTTTATGAAATAATTTGTAGAGGATAGGTGTTAGTTCTTTTGATAGACTTGTAGAACTCATTTGTGTATCCATCTAATCCTGGGTTTTTCTTGGTTGGTAGGCTTCTGATGATGATGATCATTGCTTGAAATTGTTGTTCAAATCATGTGTATCATCCTGGTTCAGTTCAGGAAAATCATGTGAATCTAGAAATTTATCAATGTCTTTGGTATTTTCTATTTTATTGGAGTACAGATTTTCAAAATAATTTCTAATTTATCTTCTGAAATTCTGAAGTGTCTATCGTGATTTTTCCATTTTTGTCACATATATTAGTAATTTGAGTTTTCTCTCTCCTCTTCATTAGAATGGCTGAAAGTTTATCAATTTTATTATTTTTTTCAAAGAGCCAATTTTTGATTTGTAAATTTTTTAAATTGTTTCAATTTCATTGATTTCAGCTCTGATTTCAACTATTTTCTGTTTTCTGCTTTTGGTGTTGATTTGTTCTTCTTTTTCTAGGGCTTTGAGATGTAATGTTAGGTCATTTATTTGTTGACTCTTTCTTCTTTTGAGAAATGAACTCCATGCAATGAACTTTTCTTTTAGTACTGCCTTTATAGTGTCCCAGAGATTTTGATATGTTGTATCAGTGTTCTCATTTACCTCTAAGAATTTTTTGATCGACTCTTTGATGTCTTTTGCAACCTATTGTTCATTCAGTAGAATATTATTTAGTCTACAGGTGTTGGAATAGTTTTTATTTTTTATTTTACCATTGATTTCTTGTTTCTTTCAATTTTGCTCTGATAGAATGCAGGGTAGTATCTCTACATTTTTGTATTTGTTAAGCATTGCTTTGTGGCATAATATATGGTCTGTTTTAGAGAAGGATCCATGTGCTGCTGAGAAGAAAGTGTATTTGCTTGTGGAAGGATGAAATATTCTATATATGTCAGATAAGTCTAAGTTATTAATTGTATTATTGAGTTCTATAATTTCTTTGTTCAGCTTTTTTTTTTTTTTTTGGAAGATCTATCTAGTGGTGAAAGAGGTGTGTTAAAGTCACCCAGAATTATTGTGTTGTGGTCTATTTGACACTTGAACTTGATAAGACTTTGATGGACATAGATACTCCATTGTTGGGGCATATATATTTATAATTGTTATGTCTTATTGATGTATGGTTCCCTTGAGCAGTATGAAATTTCCTTCTTTGTCCCTTTTGATTAACTTTCACTTAAAGTCTACTCTATTTGATACTAGGATGGAAACCTCTACTTGCTTCCACAGTCCATGTAAGTGGTATGATTTTTCCAACCTTTTACCTTTAGTTGGTGTATGTCTTTTTCTATGAGATGAGTCTCTTAGAGACAGCATATTGTTGAGTCTTTTTAAAAAATCCAATCTGCTAGCCTATGTATTTTGATTGGTGAGTTTAGACCATTAACAATCAGTGTTATTATTGAGACATGATTTGTATTCCTAGCCATTTTTGTTATTTTTGTTATTTAATAAAATAAAATCTGCTGATTTTCATCATTGTTTTTTATTTTCTCTTCATAGAATATTTTGCCAAGGATGTTTTGTAGTGCAGGTTTTCTAGCTGTAAATCCTTTTAACTTTTGTTTATCATGGAAGCTTTTTATTTCATCATCAAATCTAAAGCTTAGTTTTGCTTGGTACAAAATTATTGGTTGGCATACATTTTCTTTTAGAGCTTGATATATATTGTTCCAAGATCTTCTAGCTTTCAGGGTCTGGGTTGAAAAATCTGCACATAACCTGATTGTTTTCCTTCTATGTGTAATCTGATTCCTTTCTCTCATGGCTTTTAATATTCTCTCCTTATTCTGTATGTTAGGCATTTTCAGTAAAATGTGCCTTGGTGTGGATCTGTTGTGATTCTGTACATTTCGTGTCCTGTAAGTCTCTTGAATTTGGTTTTCCAATTCGTTCTTTATGTTTGGAAAACTTTCTGATATTATTTTATTGAATAGATTGTTCATTCCTTTGGTTTAAAACTCTATGCCTTCCTCTATCCCAATAACTCTTAGATTTGGTCTTTTTTATGCTATCTTTCATTTCTTGAATGTGCTATTCATGGTTCCTTACCATTTTCACTGTGTGGTCTACATTCTTTTCATGATTATATATTTTGTCTTTATTGTCTGAGGTCATATCTTCCAGTGATCTAATCTATTGGTGATGTTTTCAATTGAACTTTTAATTTGGTTTATTGTTTCTTTCATTTCAATGATTTGTTTTTTCTTCAGAGCCTCTATCTCCCTATTGATGTAATATTTTGCTTCCTGTATTTGCTTATGTAGCTCTTGGTCAAAATGACATTTTGCTGCCTGTATTTGTTCTGTATATCATTTTTTTAATTCACAGGAAATTTTAATTATGTACATCCTGATCTCCTTCTCTGTCATTTCATCTTCTGTGCTGGCCATGGATTCTAATAATGTGGTATCTTGATTTGTTTTGGGCATTTTTTTCCCTTGTCTTCTCATGTTGCTCATGTGTCTTCCTTTCTAGTTCTGTGGATCCGAGGCATTATTGTTTTTACCCTATAGAGTTCCAATACCTCTCCTTTGAGGGGGAGGACAATGTTAACACATACCAATATAAACAAAATACCACCTGTTTGGGTGAGTAGTCATGAGTTAGGAGTCCTTTTCTAACCTGAAAACAAATAGCTATTATTAAGATGTGTACAGTTTGGTCACAATGTACAGAAATGGTGAACTCACTTATTATCTACAATATAACTGGTAGGTTTATAAAAGGGTTTACAGTTTTTGATAATGGACAAAAAACTGGGGGATGAAGTGTAGGAAGATATGCTGAGGAAGTACAAGATGAGGATATAGAGTTATTATATCTTAGGAGGTGTGGAAGAGAAACCTAAAGGAGAAGGTTAGTATCAGGAGAATAGAGAGGTAGTAATTTTGGGTAGACAAGAGGGAAGACAGTAGAGTACATAAGACAAACACACATATATATTAAGAAAAAATTTAAAAAATGTTAAAATAGTAAAAATTAGAAAACAAAACAAAAAGAATATACAACACAACTGTACTATACTATTCAGTTGTCTCAGTCCTCAATATCCTAATTCAAGCAAAATATTTGGTTTCACATATGTTGGGGATGTGAGGGAAAGAGAATAAAGTGGGAGAAGAAAGAAAAAAAATCTCAAAGAAAGAAAAAAGGATTATTTTGGTTGGAGATCAGGATTTTTCCTGTTTCCCTTCTCATCCAATTGGTGGAGTTGCCTGTTCTTAGTTGGTATCATTGCCCTCAGGATGGTGGGGGTTACCAGGGTATGAGGGTTGGTCTTGGGTGCAGGGCCCCTGGAAGTGGGGAATGGCACCCACCAGTCTCATTAGGAGAATACACCTGAAGGATCTCCTTTAGGGTCCGCTCTTGCGAAGTGGGTGTGGGGTCTTATCTCCTCATCTCGCCTATAGACCCCATGGTTCCTGCCCTCTAGATTAGTCTCTAAAGTGTATCTCTCTCACTCTCTCTCTTTCTATTTTCTAATCAGGAAACTTTCTCTGGGGGTTTTGTGTGTCACACTCTGATGGGTGTGCACCTGTCACAGAGGGCTGTTTTGAATTGGACAGTCACTCTGCCAAGTTAGCAGCTGCTGGGGATTGGAAGGAATTAGAAAACTATTGGTACCTGGCTTTCTGGTGTTTTAAACTGGTAGTTGCCTCATGGTGATGAAGGTGGCCCAAGATGGAGGCAGCTGCTTTCAGCAATGGGGTATAGGGTCTGTAGCCGAGTGATGGCATTCTGCAATGTGTTCAGAGATGTACTCTGTGGCATGCAGTGTTGTGGATGTCAGCTTTCTTCAGAGCCTGTGATGTCCCCAGGTATAGGAAGGCTACCATGAATAGGGGACTATGGCAGTAGCTGCAGAGTCCCAAGATGGAGGCGACCTGGGGAACCCCACATTGGTAGGTGGGGATCCACACAGGATTGGGAGTCAGAGTTTCTGTACATTAGTGGCTGAGTGATTAGTGGCTGAGTGTCCTTTGTGGGAGTGGCATCTGGTAGTTCTGCACCAGTGCTGATGCTGGCAGTCCAGCTTAGGCACCCAAGAGATCTGTTTGGGTGAATAGTTGTGAGTTTGGAGTCCTTTTCTAACGCTAAGGCCCAGGGCCCTGTGTGGCATAGCGGACATGATTCCTGTGCAGGATCAGCTGTGGAGGGGTCCTCTATCACTCTCAGCAAAAAAATATCCCACTAGTTGAGACACGGGTCCTGGAGCAACACAGAATCCTGTCTCCCTCTGGCCCACCATCTTGGATCACAAACTACTTTTTTTTTTTTTTTTTAAGTATCTGACTACATTAAAAAAAAGTCTGCCTAGTAAATAGTAGTTTTTAAAAGTCAAGACACCTTTTAAGAGATTGACCCTTGCTGGGAGCTGTGATACATGACTATAATCCCAGCATCACGGAGGCTGAGACAGCAGGATGGCCAGTTCAAAGCCAGTCTCAGCAAAAGCAAAGCACTAAGCAACTCAGTGAGACCCTGTCTCTAAATAAAACAGAAAATAGGTCTGGGGATGTGGCTCAGTGGTTGAGTGCCCTTGAGTTCAATCCCCAATACCCCCATCCTCCCAAAAAAGATATTGATCCTTGGAATATGGATGAGGAAGGAAGGGGCTGGGCAGCAAAATGGTCTTTGGTTATGAAGACACACCAGTATTGCCCTTCACCAAGGTCTCAATGGCCTTTACGTTTTCCCTTTTACTTACTTGATCTTCCCTCCCCATCCCTACTGTTTTGCTGGAGTGGAGGGTGGAGACTCAAAACCAAGGTATCTCCAAGTCCATGACTGGGAGGACAGATAGTTGGGAGGAGGGATTGGGAACCCCATATTTGGTGTTGGGGACCATGCTTCTTTTATACTTTTGCATTTTGAGTATTTGATGGTTTTGACAGGTTTCTGTGGGCAAGTCTGAGTATCTATCTGTGACATATACAGATCAACTTTATGTTTTATATTTATTATATAAGATACACATGTCAATATACTATATAGATGTACATGAACATATATTTCATATCTATATATCCATATTTAGACAGCTTTTTACTGCTATGATGAAAAGACCTGATAAGAACAAGGAAAAGAGGAGGAAAGTTTATTTGGCATTCATGGTTTCAGAGGCCTCAGTCCACAGAAGAGTGATTCCAGTGCTCTAGGCCCAAGGTGAGTCAGAAGAACATCATAATGGAAGAGAGTGGAGGAGGAAAGCAGCTCAGTACACAGCAATTAGGAAGCAGGTAGAGCTCTACTCATCAGGGAAGAAAATATAAAACCCAAAGGCATGCTCTGAGTAACCTCCTTCCTTCAGCCACACCCCACCTATCTAGAGTTACCAACCAGTTAATCGGTATCAGTAGATTAATCCACTGATTAAATCACACCTCTCATAATCTCATAATTTTTCCTCTGAAAATTCTTGCATTGTCTCACATATAAGCTTTTGGGTGATGCTTCATATTTACACCATAGCAATTTATTATGTGATTTTTGGATAAAAAGTACCCCAATATGTTTTGAGAATTCAATACCTGAGTATATTAGGGAAACCTACTACAGAACTATGTTTTCTCCTAAAAGGGTCTTAACATTTTCTACATCTTAATGTAACTTCTATTAAGTAGCCAGATTTAACCACTTCACAAAGTATGTATATTCAAATCATCATGTTGTGCATGATAAATATGTATGATGTTATCTAATGGATTAAAAAAAATTACAACTGGATCTTTTTTTTCCAAAGAGAGAGGAGGTTGGGGAAAGGGTCGGACGGGGGGGGGGGGGGGGAGAGAGAGAGAAAGAAAAAGAAGGCGGGGGAGGAAGAGGTATTAATTTAGATCTCTTAGAAATTATACTGACTTGAGTTTTCTATTTATCACATTGGGCACCTAAGAAAGAAACCTATTGTGTGTGACAGGATACGACTGCCCATATGATCATGGTGATTCTTACGGTTTTGTCTCCAATACTTTATATATATTTTAGTCATTTAATCCTCACATCATCCCTATGGGGAGGATGATACCCATTCTATGAATAAGTGCATTGAGATCGCTAGTATCAGTCAGACAATAGGTAAGCTTGCCTAGCTAGTGAGATAGGGTAGACAATCTCAACTCCTCTGCAATGGAAAAGCAATGCAATTGTATTTTTTACACTGAAAGAATGAACTGCACTATGTCCCCTTTTCCAAACTTCTTGAGAAAATCTGGATTTCAAGTCTTCATAAGTCTCAAGGAAAAGATAATTAGCTTTGCTTTGGGGGAGGTTTCTAGGTCTAATAGGCCATCAAATTCCAGTGTGAGTGAACTAGAAGAAAAGTGATTTTGAGATGCAGATGCCTTTGGAAGCAGGTAGGGGCATCTCTAAGACAAAATGAGATCACAGGTTGGGGAGATAAAGAAGGTGGTTTATAGAAGAGTGTCTAGGAGCCTGGGGCTGAGCTGAAAGACTGAGATGGATCACACCCTGGGAAGACATGGGTGGGTGTGTGGACTTAGCAAAAGGCCACACCTCAGGTGTGATGGAGTAAATTATCACATTGTCATTTTTGTGGAACATTTGTAACTCTTAATGAAACATACCTCCAGGTATTCACACACTTGTGTTGTCTCTTCTTAGGTCTGATCTGGGCCTGTGAGTTGCTTTAAACACTAGACTATTACAGAGGCAATCCAGTGCCTGTTGGCCATTTCTGATTGCATATTCTTGGGAGCCTTGAGCCACCACATGGAAAATATGAATACCTTCCTAGAGAGACCACTTGGAGAGGCTGTAGGGAGTGGAAGAAGACTTCATATTATGTTGCAGACACAAAAGAACCCAGCCAACTGTAAGAATTGAGGCTATAAAACATATAGCCCCCCTTTGGGTGGCGCAGCATGATCCCAGATTTTTGAGTCATTCCAGGTGAGGCACTAGATGTACAAGCCAAGTCATTTTGTGCATTCCAGGCCCAGCAGATACAACATGGGACAGACATTAGTCATCTCCCTGAATGTTATCTGAATTTCTGAGCACGGAATGGTGAAATAGTCGTTGGTATAGGCCATCACCAAATTTTGGGCTGTTTGTTTCACAGCAATTGATAACCAAAATAAATGACATTGTTTGTGTTCCTAGGAGTTATAGTGAAAGTAAAGGTTTCCCCTGTTGCAGACCTTTACTTGATACCAATTCCATGGATCTCAGGAAGAACCTTTTTGCATCAACATCTGGCATCTCACCTGTTAACACCTAGACATAATGTGCCACAGATTTTGAGCTAATTCTTTCTGGTCTCTCCACATGGAAGTCCTTCCTTACTTTTCTTGGAGGAGAAAAGATTGGTCATATGGTGGGATGTGTGGGGGTTAATGTGTCATCTTTTCTGGGTGAGGGTGCCCAGATAATTGGTCAAATATTATTTTGGATTGTTTCTGTTAAGGTGTTCTTTGGATAAGATTAATCATTAAATCAACTTTGCTCACAGCTTATTGATTTACTCACAAAGCAACTGATTTTGGACTTACTAAGATTTCATAATTTTGTGAGTTAATTCCTTAAAATAAACCTATTTATTTCTATATATATACATTCTGGAGAACCTTGACCAATACAGGTGGTATAGCTTCTTGCTGAATAGGATATGCTCAAGACCTTCTGAGTTGGGACAGTGGTGAATGACTGTCTATTACAGTCTTAGAACAATTTTTGGATTGAGAGTTTGGATCTCCAGTTAGCCTCCTGGCTCAATTCTTCTGTGACATTGGCAAAACCAATCAACCTTCCTGGGCCATGGTTTTATTTTGACAATAACTCTCAAAAATTTTTGCAATTTAAATATGGTTGTTAGGATAAAAAAAAAACAATGGAGCCATTGTTGTTGCAATAATGAGTACTTAATCATGGCCCAGGTGGGGATCATATAATAAGCTTTTTTTTCTAATAAAGCACTTTAAAAAAGTGGGCATATTTTGCACTTCTTACTTTCTGCAGTTTCAGTTGTATGAGCTGAAAAAAAATGAAATCTTGGAGGTTACCATACCTAGTCAATTATCCAACTGCATTAAATGGCACACCTGTTCACATTTACCACTTTATTACTTGGCTTCAGAGCCAGTACAATTATAGTTTGCCTGATTCACTCTCATAACATATTGGTTGCTTTTAAGACTACATTTTCTCCAAGTTTCTGGGTGGATTGGGGAGAATGGCCACTTAAGCGTCAGAGTCTATAACTTAAAGGGAAACCCAGACAGATTTTCTTTTACATAAGAGGCCTAATCACTAGGAGAACAGGCTCCAAGCCAGTGCCTGCTTGCTTTCTGGTTTTAGTGTGTACTCACAGAATTAGTGATTGGCCTATTTAGGTGTAGTAGAACCTGGGGCAGGTTGAGGAGGACTCTGGGGGCCCTGTACTCTTGGAGCAATGTCTCATGGTCATTAAGTGTCCCTTGACCCAAGACCCATGAACAGAGGAATTCTTCAAAATGTCTTGGATTCAAACATTGCTGTTAATTCTTCTGAGATGCTTTCTGATTCCTAGGATGACCCTCTGCGTCTTGCTTGATGAGGCCCAGTCTCTGGACAAACACCAGTGGCAGATGGGTTTCTGCTGTACAGTGTGTAGTTCATAATTGCAGAGATTCTAGACTACAAGTGTGTGACCTTAGAGAAGGTAGGGGTAGTGGTTTTCAAACTTAATTTTTGCATTAGAGCCTTTTGTTCAAAAGAAACATGGTGTGGGAAGCAGAAGTGGGCATGTGAAGTGAAAGTTGCCATGGAGAGGGTTTAAGAACTAATACCTTCTTGGGTATATCCCTCATCCCTCACAAAGACTCCAAGACAGGAGTCTCTCAGAACAAGCGGTGTGGTACAACTACTTCATTTTATACACAAGGAAACAAGGCCTAGAACCTGGATGGCCTTCCCCAAGAGCATGCAGCAGAAGTGTGGTGCAGCCTGAGGTATTTCTTCTAGAGGCTTCTCCCTGAAGTTATTCCCCACTCAACCATTCTGCTTTTACCAAGACTTGGTTTATCTTTGTTGTTGCAAATCATGATGGGTTGCTTCCCAAGATCTCCTGTGAAAAGTTTTGCTGTCACCCCTTCTTTCTAGAGTTGCTTTGCTGGAGGGAAAGAGCCCCAGCCTAGGAGTCTGCTGCCCTAGTTCTTATTCCTGAATCAGCCTGATTAGCTTTGTCATGATGGGCAGGCTCATTTATTTCACTGGGCTGTAAATCTAATCTGGAAAATAGAAATCCTCACATCTGGAATGTGAATAGTATTAGCTTCCTGATAAGCCGGACATAACAAATGACCATAAACATAGTCCTCAGGCAACAGAAATTTATTATCTCACAGTTCTAGAGAATAGAGAGCTGAAGTGAGATTCTTTGGGCTGAAATCAAGGTATGGGCACATTTCCTTAAAGAAGAATCTGTCCTTGCTTCTCTCGATATGGCTGCATCATTCCCATCTCTGTTTCCATGGTCACACTACCTTCAGCTCTCCTATATGTGCTGAATTTCCCTCTGCCTCCTTCTTCTGTGGACACTTGTAATATTGTATTTATGGCCCAGATGGTAATCCAGGAAAATCTCCCAACTTAATATCCCTAACTTAATCACACCTGCAAAGTCTTTGCCATATAAGGTAATATTTACAGGTCCCAGAGATAAGGACTGCTCTCTTTGGGTATCATTATTCAGCCCATCACCCCAGTCAAGCTCAGGGGCCTGTTGTGGCACTCAAGGGACAAAATATATGTGAAAATACTTTCTTAATGACAAAGTGCTAGCTCAGTTGTTGAGGCATTTTTATTATAATAATTATATTGTCTATCTCAACTACAGAATGTATATTAATATAGCATAACAGATAGATGTTGGCCTTAATAAAATTAAGTAGGATTTTATGTGAGAAAAAGTAGAGATGCTCATTCATTCTCCAGATTTGATTGAGCACCTACTGTGTACCAGGGTTCTTTTCAACTGTCGAATTCCATTAGTAAATAAAGACCTCTGACTTCCTGTGATTTATGTTCCATTCTAGTAGTAGGAAGACATAATAAGTAAGAGAAATAATAATAACAAATGTGTAAAATTCATAAGTTAGAAATTTGGATAATGATTGCTGTGGAGAAAGCAGGATGGGAGTGAAAAGGATTGGGGTGGGTGGGCAGTTCTTAAGATATTTGAGCTACCTGAAGGAGTATGGGGTATATGCCCTGAAGGGGTCTGAAAGGAGTGTGGTTTAGGTTGACCACAGTTGTGAGAGGCTGTTGTGGACATTTGGGTAAACTATTAAATAAATGAAATTGTCAATGCTCAATTAAATTGTTTTCTAATACATTTCCACTATTTGTGCCTCAGGAACTATGAATTCAAAAGTCACTAGAGGTCAGAAATAGCATCAGTAAGTCAGGCTTGAAGTAAAGTGACTGGAAGCAATAGCAGTGGCAGAGAAGGGTGCATCCTGCAGAACAGACCCCAGAAAGCCGTAGGTGTTGGTATTATGAAGGATGGAGACCCAGTGTGGCTGGATTTGTCAGCTTTCCAGAAGAGAATCTGGACATCCAGAATTGTCAAGTACAATTTCCCAATTTTAGTATGCCAACAGCAATTCAATTGTTAAAATGGTGACAAAACTAAACACATCTGTGACCTAGATTTGGCTGACAGGCCATCACTTTTCAGTGTTTGTTTTGTGAGACCTATTTTCCATATCTCGGCATGTCTGCCCAGCTGCTATGATTTAAAATGTGTCCCCCAAATTTCATGTTCTGGGAATTTGGTGTCCAATGCAGCAATGTTGAGAGGTATGAACTGGGAGATGATTGGGTCATGAGGGCTCTTCATTCATGGAGTAACAGATTAATAGGTCATTGACTTTCAGTACATTTTTTTTTTTATGTGTGTGGTGCTAGGAATCAAACGCAGGTCCTCATTCTTGTTGGGCTAGAGCTCTACCACTGAGTCACATCCCCTGCCCCTAATAAGTTATTGAGAGAAGAGTGGCTTTATTACAGAAGTGAGCTCTCTCTGGAATCCTTGTTCTGCCTCACCTTGTGATGCCATCTGTACATACTGATGCAGCAAAGAGGCTCTCACCAGAAGCAGAGTAGATGCCAGCACCATGCTCTTCTCACCCTCCAGAACTGCAAAAAAGGGTTTTTTAAAAAATATATCTTTTAGTTGTAGATGGACATAACTTTGTTTATTTATTTTTATGTGGTGCTGAGGATTGAACCCAGTGCCTCACACATGCTAGGCAAGCATTCTATTACTGAGCTACAAACCCAGCCTAATTTTTTTTTAATAAATTACCCAGTATTGGGCATCTTGTTAGAGCAACAGAAAATGGACTAAGACACCAGAGTCAGCCTGGGGAGTGCAGAGTAAGTGGTACAGGATCACCCTCAATGAGGGTTTGTGTTGTCCTCCCATGAAGTTTTCTGTGGTGTTAGCCCCATACTGACCACTCTTTTCTCTCAAATCCTTGTTTACTTAGGCTCAGCATTCAGTCTAGTCCTGGTCAGCTCTCATCATTTTTGTGCATTTTGCTTTAAATCATAGCATATTGTGAGAATCTAAAGGAAAGGAATATTTTAAACCTTTTTTGGAGGTTTTTCATATTGCTTGATGGAGTGAACATATAAGAAAATGTTATGAAAATTCTAAAGCACTCCATAAATGTCAGTTGTGGTTTTCATTGTGGTTTCCAATAGATGTCTTGCTATTATTGCCAGCATAAATAGTGGCTTAAACCTAGAGAACCATTATAATCACATTTTGGTGCTTTCTTGTATTAGCAGAAAGATGAAGAGAATAGAAATGGCAAGTTATATCCTCTTTTTGAATCACTGCACTGTGCCAGTTGTTATTGCTGTGCATTGTGGCTGATGTTACTCCCACTTGAAATGTCTAGGAAGATAATGCATACCAGCTCATTAAAGTTAGGCATGATCAACCCTTGCTCTGACCAATGAAATACCAGTGGAAGTAACATGTATCATTTCCCAGATTTGAGAGATTTAATTATGGTGTACAATTCTCCAGTCTCTGTCTCTGCTTTAGCAAGTGTGGAAATATTTATTGCTATGGAGGGGTAATGCTGAGCCATCCCATAGAGGACAGCTGCCTTGAAGACTGATCCTGACCTTTAAGAGATATTTCATGTCACCAAGGTCTGTGGGCTATTTGTTTCTATAAATTAACCTATCCCACATTGACTGATAAAAAACACTTACATGCATGTCCCACATACTATGGAAAAAGTTCAGGCATTTTGGAATTAGATTGAAGTTCTTGTACAGGCCCTGCTATTTTAATATTGTTAGTCAAGTGATGTGCCAGACTCTGTTTCCTTATTTACAAGATGGAAAAATATTGATGAGAATCAACTTATTTAGAATAAAACTGTGCAAGTTATGCATGTTAAAGCACTTTGAGGCTAGTAGGAGACGGTCGGTGGAGGTTTATCCCGGATCAGTGAGGGGCTGAACCCCGCTGACTTGCCAGTTGTCTGTGCTGTCTCTGTTGGATTCTGCGTCTGCTGAAGACACAGAACAAGAGTGCAGAGTCTTTTCCTTTGGGTGCTTAATACCTGGTCGACAAAGGTCCTAATTTCCACAGCCGACGGCTGTGAGGGATTGAGAGCACAATATTCTTTTATAAATGAATTGCACAATTGAGAAGACACTTGCTGATTGAGAGATCATGACGATGCAGCAGAATCTCTGATTGAGCAAACCACAGCTCTCAACAAGCGAGTAGAAGCAATGAAGCAGTATCAGGAAGAAATTCAAGAACTTAATGAAGTTGCAAGACATCGGCCACGGTCCACATTAGTTATGGGAATCCAGCAAGTAAACAGACAAATCAGAGAATTGCATCAAGAGAACAAAGAATTACGTACATTCCTGGAAAAACATCAGTCTGCATTGGAACTTATAATGAGCAAGTATGGAGAACAAACGTTTAGATTGCTCATGGCTAGCAAAAAAGATGATCTAGGTATAATAATGAAGTTAAAGGAACAGCATTCCAAGGAGTTACAAGCACATGTTGACCAGACAATTGAAATGGTGGCAGTGATGAGGAAAGCCATTGAAATTGAGGAGCAACAGGGTTGCAAGGAGCAGGAATGAATATTTCAACTTGAACAAGAAAACAAGGGTCTGAGAGAGATCCTTCAAATAACTTGAACCTAAGGAAGGATGATACATCAGAAAGCACATCTGTGTCAGCATAAGTAACCAACAGTGACCTGAGTCTGAGGAAGAGCTGAAAGAGTTCCAAGTCTGGGAACGTTGTATATGACTCTAAACTGTCACAAAGACTGGCCTATAAATGAATGAATGAAGAGAAAACTCAAATTCAATCAACCCTTTTTTTCCTCTATAGTTTGTACAGTGTTAGCAAAAAAAAAAAAAAAGTATAGTTGGTCATAAACTTTTTTCCAAAACATAATTGAAATAGAAATAATTGGTGAACAAATGAAGGGTTTTCACAGTGATGGCTGAAAATATCAAGAGCTTTCAGCAGTGCTATTGGTTTTCTGAATGATATACTTAGATACACTTGACTTTTCCCAGTAAATGTTTGGGAATTCATAGAATTATCCTAATTTACGATATTTTGTCATGGTTTTGTGAATGGAAGATACTTATAATCAATTTAATACTTCCTGTTTGGTGTCAGAGTTAACAAATAGCTTATGTACCATAAGACTTCAGCTTTAGTGATTGCCTGTCTCCTTTCCCAATAATTTAATTGTTTGTTGTCAAAGAAAATTCAGGTTTAAAGGTTGCAGTAATGTTTAACATGTACCACAAATAAAAGAGGAAATTTAATTATAGCTGATTTACCGCATAAATGATACTTAGCTAAAATTGTCCATAACTTGTAAAGAATATGAAATATTTCAGGAATGAAAGAGAAGGAACACTTTCTAAGAAAGAAGATCTTATAAATAGACATATTTAGTAGGTTAAAGTACTTCTCTGAAAGAATAAGTTTTAGTTTTAAATCAATAATGAAAACAATTTTTCTCTTTTCTATTTGGTATTTAAGGACCTCATATATTTCATTTACTTAACAAAGTTGAAATGTTTGATGTAGTAAAATAGGTATGGTAATTTCAAAGTAAATTCAAAATTCTGGTTTACACAACTCTTTTTTAAGTAATTAAGATACAGAAAAAGTAGACTTGAATTTAAAAAAAAATTATTTTTAAGCTAGATCTGCCTCGTTCCCTTAAGGTTTTGTTTTGTTTGTTTTGTTTTAATAGCTTTTCATTATTAAAGGGGGTTGGAAATCTACGGATTTACAAGTATTGGTTTTATTAAAACATGTCAAACAGTAAGTAGATTTCTTTTTTAAAGCAAAAAGAAACAAACTTTGACACCAATTGAAACCTAAATTTTTCTTTATTTTGGAGTGATCATAGAATAAAAGGATGAGTATCAAATATTATTAAATATACTCATTTGTATCATGTGTTAAAATTAACACAAATAGAAAATTCTACTTTTAAGTATATAATTTGTTAAATATTATGTCATGACAATTTTTATGTATAATTTCATATATTGGTAAAACTCAAAACTACTTTTCACTTTAGAAATTTTCTACATTAAGTTTGGGGAGAGAAGGGTACATGGGGCTTACTGATTAGAAAAGGATTAATATTGGCCCAAAACATGAAATTTCTTTTTTCATTTAGATGCCTTATAAATGACAGTCTTTTATTTTTAAACTTTTCTATTTTTTCAGACAGTAGTCCTTAATTCAGTGGCACATTGAAATAGTTTTTATCCCAAGTAAAAATTAAATAAGCTACACAGTTGAGATTCTAAGGCAATTCATTAGGCAGCTGTAATTATAAAACATTACTTGATAAATATTTTTGTAAACAGATGAGTTAATTTATTCTGGGTGTTCTTGCTTGAATATAATTTTAAGGTCGTGGGTGTTTGAAAGACTTTGTTTTTAATGACAGTTTTCCATCCCCCACACCCCACCCTTTTTGTAAGAACCTCAAATTTGTGTCTGAGAGAATATACTGCCTAGGAGACTATTTTATCAATAAAGATGAGTGATTAAATTTTTAAAAAAGCACTTTGAGTTTCTCAGTGTGTGTTTGTAAAGTATGAATCTAATCATTGGGATGAGATAAGCAGGGACCTGTGGTACAAAATGTAGTAAGGTGCTTGCTTTTAAGCACGTGTAGGAGTTTCCATGCCCTTCTGTAGACTCACAAGGGTAGTAGGTCCTGAAGAAAAATGAAGCACATTTGGCTCTTGCTATCAAGGAGCATATGATTTCCTGTGGAAAAAGAGCTGACGTGTCTCTAGGGGCTGATTGTTCCATAAAAAGTTACAGATGCTCCAGAGGCAGGAGGCGTAGACATGATGGGGATGGTCAGAACAGCTGAATGCTGGATATGAAAGATTAGGATATTTGCTAGATAAGGTAGGAAAGGTGGGGCCTCTCAAGCGGAGGGTAACACACAAGAAAGGGTACAGAGGAGTGAAGCAGTTTGGGTAATTTGAGGGCAGGTAGAAATTTGGGACAACGAAGAACAAAGTTCACAGTGGAAAGGCTCTTGGAGTGGCCATGGACAGGAGTGGATGGGGGAGACTTATGGAGAGTGATGTGGGCTAGAGAGTTAGGAGGAAGTCATATGGTAAAACAGTAGGTTTTAGAATTTTTTTCTTTTCTTTTTTTAATTTGTGGTTTTAGAATTTTTAAACATGCACAATCTCATGACATTTGCAAAAGCTACTATAACCTTACTTTTATATTTTTTTTCTATTTGTAATTGTCATGTAACATGACACCCAGACTTTGGAGCTTAACATATCATTGTATGAAGCTCATAGTTTCAGTGGGTCAGGAATTCACAAAGGACACCATGGGGACAGCTTATCTTTGCATTGGAAAACTCATTTACTCCTATGTCTGATATGAGTGGGAGGACTCAGACTGCAGGCTGGAGTGCATACAAGTGTATTTCCATGTGGCTTGGGCTTGCTATGGTAATGGTTGTCAGATTTTTTTTTTATGTGGTGTCTCTAACGATAAATGTTCAGCAAGGAGTCATCACAATACCTCATTTCAAAACATACTATAGAACCATTGTAACAAATCAGCATGATATTGGCATAAAAATAAACCTATAGAGCAATGGAATAGAATTGAGGACCCAGGAATAAATTTGTGCATGTACAATCATCTGACAGAGGAGTCAAAAATACACATTAGAGGAAAGACAGGCTTCTCAACAAGTGATGCTGGGAAAACTGGATATGCATATGTAGAAGATTGAAACTAGACCCCTGTCTCTTCTTCTGTCCAAAAATCACTGAAAAATGGATGTAAGGCCTGAAACTCTGAAACTGCTAGAGGAAAGCATAGTAGAAACACTGTAAGATATTGGTATAGCTAATTCCTGGATAGGACTCGAATTGCTCAGGAATTAATAGCAAGAATTAACAAACGGAATTATATCCAGTTAAAAAGCTGTTGTACAGCAAATGAAACAACAGCAGAGAGAAGAGAGTTCCTACAGAATGGGAGAATTTTTTTTGCCAGCTATTCATCTGGCAGAGGGTTAATATCTGAATATATAAAGAACTCAAAAAGTTAACATAAAAAGAACAAGTTATCCGATCGATAAATGGGCAAATGAACTGAACAGTCACGTCTCAAAAGAACTATAAATAGTCTATATGTGAAAAAAATGCTCAACATTTTTATCCCTCATGGAAATGTGAATCACAAATAGTAGAGATTCTTCTATCTCACCCCATTCAAAATGGCAGCTAGCAAGAAATCAGAAAACACGTACTCTGAATGTGTGGGGAAAAAAGAACCACTAAACATCATTGATGAAAATAAAAATGAAACAACTATGGAAAACGGTAGGTTTTTTTAGTTCCTAAAAAATTAAAAATAGAACTATTACATGATCCAACTATACCTCCTCAAAGTACATACATGAAGGAATCAAAGTAGGCATACTATAGAAATACCTGCATGTCTATGTTTAATCAGAGCAGTATTTTCAGAAGTCAATTTGTGAAATTAGGCTAGATGTCCATCAGTGGATGAATGGATAAAGAAATTAATTACATGTATAATGGAATATATGTGCTAATAATTAAGCAAAAAATATTTCAGCCATTAAGGTAACTGTCATGACCTAGCTTTTTAAGTCCCATTTTTTTAAGTATCATTTTACTACATTCAACTGATTATACGTAGATTACAAGACAGTTCAGATTCAAGGGGAGGGAGCAACGACTACACCTCTCAACAGAAGCAGTGTCAAAGTCATATTATAGAAAAACATGAGAGGTGGGAGGCATTTTGCAGCTGACTTTGAAAAATACAATCTGCCACAGCACTTGCTTAGTCATTTTATGCATTTGTTTTGCATTTCGCTAATCTTGCTAAGCCTGATAACATAAGAGTATTTTCCTGTGTCTCAGCATTGCCCTACAATGTTGACATTTCAGAGCACTGACAGACTTTGTCCTCAACTGCTTCTGAATTGTGAGCTCTAGCTGCATGTGCCAGAAGGTGACAAGAACAGCCAGGCAAGTTTGCCAGTGGTACTGTCAGCAAAAGATGGCCTGAGAGAAGTCCTTAATCAGAGGAACAGTGTCCTTCTGGAGCTTTAGAGAATGCTCTTCTCTGAATGGAGGATAGAAAACCAACTGATATTTCAGCAATTTTTTTTTTTTTTACCTCCATGATTTTCATTTATAGAAGAACAGACCAGTACTTTCCCCCCTGGCAACCAGAATGAGAACTGACACTTTAAAAAAATGAAAATAAAAACTCCACTGGACCACTAATTATTATTTTTTTATTTATACATGACAACAGAATGCATTACAATTCTTATTACACATATAGAGCACATTTTTTCATATCTCTGATTATATACTCAGTATACTCACACCAATTCATGTCTTCATACCTGAACTTTGGATAATAATGATCCTTACATTACACTATTTTTTTTTTAATCTTATTTTTTTTTTTTTGGGTGGGGAACTTTTTTGGTGTCTTTTTTGGAACTGGGGGTCGAACCCAGGGCTTTGCAAATGCAAGGCAGCCGCTTTGCCACTGAGCTACATCCCAGCCCTACACTATTATTAATAACCCCATGCCCCCTCCCTTCCCTGCCAATCCCTTTGCTCTATCTAGAGTTCGTCTATTCCTCCCATGCTCTCTCTCCCTATTCCACTATGAATCAGCTTCCTTATATAAAAGAAAACATTTGGCAATTGTTTTTTGGGAATTGGCTAACTTCACTTAGCATTACTTTTGAGAGAGAGAGAGAGAGAGAGAGAGAGAGAGAGAGAATTTTTTAATATTATTTTTTAGTTTTCTGTGGACACAACATCTTTATTTTATTTTTATGTGGTGCTGAGGATCGAACCCAGTGCCCTGCGCATGCCAGGCGAGCACGTTAGCACTTGAGCCACATCTCCAGCCCAGAATCACTTTTAAAGAAATACATTCTCTTGCCTTTCAGTTGATGTTAGTTGTTATGCTTTGAAAAAAGGAAAAGGGGGATTACAGGGCCAAGGGTCAGCCAAGGTTATCAGAGGGACTTTGAGGATGCTCTTTTGGTTCACTTTCTGTTGGCAAATTCCCAATCCACTCTGTAGAGGAGCTGGAGGCAATATTTACCCCAACCAGGCAAAATTCCAAATTAATGGCTAAACTAGACTAAACTAGGACACATGGAAAAAACTTGCCAGTGTCTTTTAATAGCTGAGTCAGTTTAGAGGCTTGGAGGCAAGACTATCAGTGTTCTGGATATGGTACATGAGAAAATCCCAAGTTCATTAGGATAACTTGAAACATAGATTGGTTTTGCATTGTATCTCTCTTGTGTTTTTTTTCCTCCTGTACTTTATTCATTCTTTTGGCAGAAAATAGGGAGAAAGAATATCTTACCTCTCCCCTTTGCCTCCTTTCAGCTGTATGTGAAATGAAATGGGGAAAGGGCAATGATTTGATTTATTGGATCAATGTAGGGGCTTAAGGTGTCAAGCAAAACGATCCAACATGTGTCAGGGATTTCAATACTGAGTTTAGTCATCCTCCTACATAAATAGATAAGTGATCATCTCACTTCAAAGTGACAGATTTATCTTCTATCATGTGATATGTACATTTTAAAAATACCTTGCATTCTGCAAAACTGAGCACAGAGCTTAAAAAAAACAGGGCTTATCTTTACTTTTGCTCTCTTGTCATTAGACAACACAAACAACTGAACAATTATAATAAAATGACTAACAAATTTTAAAAGACATTAATTTCTGAAGAAAAAAATATGCTAAAATATAGAACAATGATGAAAGTAGCTTGATTCAAGGGGATTGTTCACATATGGAGGTTGTGAGGTATGGGGATAGATGTAATAAACAGAGCTTGAGAACAGAGCAAAGTGCTCTTCCTATACAGAATGTGTGCCAGACTGGGCACAGAGGAAGAACGTGGGGATGAACTGGCATCATGCATTGTATTGTATTCTTTCACGCTGGTGGTATTCTGCCCTGTGAGTGTAATGTGGGAATGTATAACTTTAACACACTGGGACTAATCACATTTTAATCCATGTAACTCCTGGGCTCTACTTCCAATAATTTCATTACTTATTATTCACATATGCAATAGTTTGTGTTGTTATGAAAAAGTGCATTCTGGCAGAACCGACTGCATTGTGTATATGTTCAATCATGATCTGTGTAGGAATGAGAGCAAGGAAATTTGGCAAGTTGAATATTGACAAAGAGTGCTCCTACAAACCCTATTTAACTCTTTCTTCCCCACATGAGTTATACCATCACCATGTATTAATTTTATTTGGCATTATTTCATAAGATAAACTTCTCTTTAAAAAACATTCAATTTATAAACAAATGTTTAAATAAATAAGCTTAGTGAAAAGTTTTAGAGTAAATGAACTCAGATTTGGATAAGGGAGGTAGTTTGGCTTCCCAATTTCACTTATTTTCATCACCATTGGCAGAGGAAATTGTTATCCTGAAGGTATCTAGATATTTTAGGAAAAATAAAATCTTGAGCCTTTCTTTTTTAAAGCTATTTTGAGGCCTGGCAAAATCCCCAATATATTTGCTGCTTTTACTTTAGTTTTTGCTGAACACTCTGTCTATTAACTTCAAAATCTAAGTGTACTTCAAGGGTAGTTTAATCTGCGCAATATGTTTCTGATTATTTGTATATAATTCAGCAAAATGGTGTTTGGTAAGGGTTCTTTATTTTTTCATCTCTTTAATTTTGATTGAACCTCATGAATTTTTCTTTTCCATTTCCTTTCTTTGACTTTAACTTAATGAATGCCCTTTTCATGGACAATAAAATATTTGCATTTTGAGTGGCTCAAATTTTGTTGAAATACCAATATTACCAAAGTGGGACACGATGCATTTCCCATGAGGAATTTTGGGTCTGTTTAGAAGTTGGAGGTGGGGCTTGGAAATCGTTTACTATTTCTTTTATTCATTTACTTACTTTTTTGGTACTTCTTGAATCTAATATGGTTACTTTGGTATTACAAAAAAATGGTGAAATCAAGAACAAGAACAAAAAGCAGCCCTCTCATTCTTATTGACCCCACTCTCTTTGACAAGCATATAAACTTTGCAGGTGTTACTTTAAAAAGGAGTAGCCCAAAGTAACAAGTTGAAAGAATCCGAAGAATTTTTCACCAGCTAAGAAAGTAGCAGGAGCATTTACAATCTTCCAACTTTGAGATAGCCTTAGAGTCTGTGGGGGTAACCGATCTTATTTTCCCCCCTTAATTCTGAAAGCCTTATTTTATCTAGTTCTGCCTTCCTTCTGTATTCCTAAGTGAACTTGCTCTGTTCTCCCAGATTACTGTGACAACTTGTCAGGGACAGCTCCGCTCCCAGACTGCCCAGTTGGAGCGCTGTCCTCAGCGGGAGCCTTGCGGGGACAGCTGGTATCCGAGGACAACCAGGCCCGTCAGTGGCTCTTCTGAGGGGTCCAGACCCAGACCCCCGTGGTGGTGACTGCTGACAGCCTCCCTCCGCAGAAGGCAGGGTTCTGGAACTTGCTCTTGGGCATCAGCTGTTCCCATCAACTTCTCCAGCAGCTGACATAATGCTGGTGAATTCTGCTGGGAATTGGGGTTCATGGAAAAAAATGAGGACCCGGTATTTATTCTTTGATCAAACCCTGCCTGTAAAAAAGTAGGTCCATATCCATCCAGGGAACACATTTCCTCTAGGTAACGCCTAGGCCCACAGGTTAACATCTAGAATCATGATTGGCTTGATTTACACGCCCTTTCTAGCTTTAATTTATGATATGATTTGCCTGGGTTTAAACTGTATCTCCTTCAGCCTTCAGCAATGCAAATTACTTCAACTAAATAAAATTAATTACTTGTTTGGCTTCCAGATTCACTGCCTGACATGGGTTGGAAGGTCAAAAAAAAAAAAAAAAGTAAAAGGAATGCAATGATATAAAACTCAATTCAAGAATGAGATTTGATTTCTTAAGAATAACAGCTCTATTGAGATATATTTCACATACCATAAGATTCACCATTTTAAAGTGTATAATTCAGCATTTTCTTTCTTTTTTGGGGGAAGATAATGTTCACAAAGTTGAGCAACCATCAGCACTATCTAATTCCAGAACATCCCATTACCCGAAAAGAAACCCAGTACACTCTCTATTTTCTTTTCCTATTAGCCCCTGTCAACCACTCATCTATTTTTGTCCCTATGAATTTGCCTAGTATGGACAGTTCATATAGATGGAATCCTGTACTACCGGTTTTTGGTTTTTTTTTGGTAACTGACTTTTATGTTTTCAGCTTTCATCAGTGCCATAGTATGAATCAGCCCTTTATTCCTTTTTTATTGCTGAACCATATTCCTCTGTACGTATGCACTACATTTATCCTTTCATCAGTTGATGAATATTTGGGGACATTTTTGGTTATTATAAGTAACATTGCTATGAACACTTGTGTATCAGTTTTTGTGTAGACATGGTTTTAGATCCTTTGGGCACACATACACCTTTTAAAATTTTATCCATCCAATGGGTGTAAAATGGTATCACTGTGGTTTTGATTTGCATTTTTTTATGACTAATGACTGGCCAGAAAGCACCTCTTCATGTGCTTGCTGGCCAGTTCTACATATACTTTGGAGAAATTTCTTTTCAAATGCTTTATTCATTTTTATATGGAGTCATTTTGTCTTTCTGTTGTTAAGTTACAAGAGTGGCTTATATATTCTGGATACAAGTCCCTTAAATATGACTTGCAAATGTTTTCTCCCATCCTGTGAGTCATTTTTTTTTTTTTTTACTTTCTTAGTGGCACCCTTTGAAGCATAAAACAGTTTTCATTTTAGTATTTATTTTTTCTTGTATCTCTGTTTTTGGTATCATTTCTAAGAAACCAAAAGTCATGAATATTTATTCTTTTTACGTTTTTTTCTATAGGTTTTACAGTCTTAACTCTTACATTTGGGTCTTCTATCCATGTTGAGTTAACTTTTGTGTATATTATGAAGCAAGTATTCACCTTCTTTCTTTTAGGGTGAATGTCCTGTTGTCCAAGCAATAGTTTTTTGAAAAGACTACTCTTTTCCCAGAAAGTATCTTGGAATTCTTGTTAAAGATCAAGGCTTATTTCTAGTTTTTAAATTCTGTTCAGTTAACATGTGTCTGTCTTTATACCTGTACCGCTCGCTCTGTCTTGATTATTGTGATTTAGTAGAAAGTTTTGAAAATGGGAAATGTGAGTGCTCTGACTTGTGCACTTCTTTTTCATGACAGTTTCAATTATTCTGAATCTGTTCCATTCTCATATGAATTTTGGGATCAGTTTGTCAATTTCTGCCAAAAAAAGGCAGATGGGGATTTAACAATGAAATAGGATTTTATTTTAAAAGAAGAACAATGCAAAGAGATCTTAATTCAACCATTGCCGCATCTTTATCTCAAACAATAAGAGGACACAATGATTGTGGAGTGAATATAGTAAGAAAGGCATAGTAAATTATAGAACATGTTTAGAATCTGGGCTCATGAATTACTGGTATAATTTTGAATAAGTTATCTCTTTCCTCTATTAATTTGAAGTAACAATGGATATACTGTAGGCTGACTCTTAGGGATCAATTGCTTTTAAACTTGCTTTTTAAGCTTTTGGCACAGTGGTAGATACATTGGTGCTCCATAAGTTGCCATGATTTTCATTGTTAGCAGATATTCCCTACTTCTGTTAAGAAATACAAAGAAATTAGATGATGTAGATTATCATATAGAGTAGAACTCTTAGCACCAAAATGAGAATTCCTTGTTGAACAACTTGACTATTAACCTGATGGAATCTAAATAAATGACATTGTGTGCAGGGTGGATTATTGTGAAACACACTACTGGCTGCAATGAGAAGAATATCAAAAGTTCATGGTTTTCAATATTGACCTGAGATCTGAGAGGCAAAAACAATTACACTAAGCTATTGTTTGCCTTCCCCCTTCTCGTTCTTGCACAGAATACAGTGAAAATTTCCAGTGCTGGATGATGAGTGATGATGTCATTTTTATGTCAGATAATGGGATATGTATTCTTCTGTTTTAGATTTCAGTTTTTATGTCAAATATTATAAATAAGCGTAGACACAACCCTTGAGAACAAAAGCTTTCCAGATAATTTTTAAAAGTGTGAAGGAGTTCTGAGACTAAAATTTTGAGAACTACTGCAACAGAAAGCAATAATGATACATTTTAAAGCACTTCCTAAATACTCAACACTGTGCTAACACATGTGTTCTTGCTTCATCTCATGAAAACCTGAGGATAATTTATTATTGTTTTTCATTTTGGTGATAAGGATTCTGGCCTTGAGAGGGGCTAAGTAACTTGCCAAGGGTGATGTGTCTGGTAAGTGATAGACCTAGATTCGAGCCTTGTACATCATGTTTCCTGGACTGAGTCTTGACATTCTGCAGCCTTGGAGATTCAAAGGATATTTAACTTCATGGTTAACCCCTTACATTGGAATCTGAGAAGGCAAAATTCTGAAGTATGCACTGAGCACATTTTTAGAAGCCAATTTTGGATTATGAATCTCTAGCTGATTGATTGGGAAAAAAAGCCCAGACCAGGATAGAGTCCATAATATTCCCAGAGATCTTGCTTTGACACTCCCAGCTCTTTCAAAGAGGGGAGTTGTTGGATGCCCTACATCCTTGACCTTGTTAGATTTATGACTGTAGTAGAGGGGAGCTGGCCAGAACACTGTGAACTGCCGGGCTGGGGTGCATTAATCACAAACTCTCTCCCAAGTGAAAGTGGGGTAAAAGAATAGGATAGCCAGGAAAGTTAGTGTAGGTCTGAGCCTGAGGACTCTGACTCTTTTTGGTGCCAATATCTCTACTTTTCGAATTTCAGAAACAAAAGAGGATGAAGGAAAATCATATGTGGGTGGGGTTGAGTGCTGCCACAATCAGTGTTAGAAAGGAAGAAAGAAAAAAAGAATAGGCAAAAAAGCTAAATATTTATATAGTGTGAATAAATCATCTAAACTTATATAAGATGTTAGAGATAGTTGAAATTTCCTAATTAATTTCCATTCGTAATATAATCTTTCTTTTATTCGCATTTATTACACACGTGACACACAGAAGACCCTAAGGTTGGCCTTAGCACACTGCACCAAGCCATGTACAAACCCACCTTTGGTGAGTATGCTTGCCTCACCTTCCCAAATTTTTGATAAAGAATTTAAAGAGCAAAGAATCTGAGTGATTTGCTTAAGATCACACAAGTGATTTATAGCACAGATGTCAGTTTTTTTCCTTTTTTCAGATGTTCCAGATTTGTGGATTTTAAAGAGCAGCAAAAATTAAAAAGTGGGGGAGAAGGAGGAGTAATATAACATAGGATTATCCACTTTTTAAAAAAATTTTTTTTTGTAGTTGTAAATGGACAGAATGCCTTTAGTTTATTTGTTTATTTTTATATCTTGTGCCTAGGATCAAAACCAGTGCCTCACACATGCTAGGCAAGCATTCTGCCACTGAGCTACAGCCCCAACCCTACTTTTTGTTTTAATAAGCAAAGATATTAAGGGGCCACAGCTACTATCTGATGTCAGCACTTCTCATAAAAGAAGGGGCATTTATGACTTTTAATATCCTTTGAAGAATCTAAGTTTAGATCTATGTATTTCTCTATTTTCCTACCTTCCCTTATTTTTAGGTAATATGGAATATACTTTGGCAAAGGCCACTCTGTCTTCAAGTCGATGTTTGCCCACAGATAAGTGGCCACTTTTAATTCAGGAAGAAAGAGAAACATAGCTATGTGAGTCAGTTTTCTGTTATTGTAACAAAATAACTGAATTGATCAGTTTATAAAGATAACAGGCTTATTTTGCTCACAACTTTGGAGGTTTTAGTCATGATAGAGCAAGCTGCTTACCTTATGGTTGCAAGAAAGTGAAAAACACAGTTATCAGTGTCCAAAAATCCGCTGAGGGTATGTCCCCAATGACTTCAAACCTCCTACTGAGCCCTACTTAAAGTTTTCACCATTTTTCAATAGCACTAACTGAGGATCAAGACTTTAACACAGGGGCCTTTGGGGGGACATTATAGATCTAAATTATAGTAATAATCCTCCCATGGTCTATTCTTTGTAGCTTAGTGCTATGGTTTGAATGTGTCTTCCCAGACGCTCATTGTCTAAAACTTGATCTCCCAAGTTGTATGTTACTAGTATGTGGAGGTGGGGCCTTTGAGAGGTAAACAGTTAGATGAGGCCCTAAGGATAGAACCTCCAAGATCGCATTAGTAGATTTATATAAAGAAAGACCTGATTGAACTGACACACCTGGTCTGCCTTGCCATGTGATATCCTCTGCCATGTTAAGATGCAGCAAGAAGAGGTGATATGCTTTTAGATCTTTCAGTTTCCAGAATCAGAGACTAAATCACCTCTGTTCATAGTGAATTTCTAGTCTTAGGCATTTTGTTAGAAAATAAACTAAGGTCAAGTGAGCTCTGTTTTCTGATTATTTGAGTGGCATATGAATTCTAGTGCTTGTAAGCTGAACCCCTAAGAGTTGTAGGCAATCCTCTGAGAGTTTCAGGCATGTATGTATGTCTGTGTTCCTACCAGGGGAGTTCTCACCTGGCCTGAGTTCCTGGCTATTGCTCAGAACCATTAAAGTGCATCTTATGAGAATCTGGAGAGTGGACTTCGGTTTTATTTTCCCTTGAATTTCAAACCTGTACTTTCTCAATGGTGCACAAAGTTTATGCAAAAGTACCCATTTCTACTAATTGTCTAACCTTCTACGATTGTGGATCTACAAGAAATCAGTGCCTTAGTTTTCATGTACATTCAACTCAAGCTCCCATAGGAATTGAAGAGACATTGGTGATGTTTCTCGGGTTCCTTCTAACCTCTATAGCAGGGATCTGCAATAATGAAGTTATAGATTAGAATGGGTGAATGTGATGGTGCCATGTACTAGCTGTTATGTTACTAGTATGTGGAGGTAGATCAAAATGTATAAAAGGCCTTCCCTAAGCTGTTTCATTTACTCAAAAAACAAAAAAAGGTAACCTTCAAGTTTAAAATGGCAGGCACACTAGTAAGATGACTCAGAGGCTTGGTCATTTCAGGTGACTGACTGACCAATGGGGTGAAAAGAATTTTCACTCCTAAATCCTGGAATAATTTTAGGAATTCTTAGACCTTTCAGGGAATACTGAGAAATCTGAATTAAAGTGGGCTATGGGGAATTTTCTAGAGCAGTGGTCGATACCCAGGATGGGGCTAATCCTTATCCATATGCTCAGGACATTATTCTTCATATTCTGGATTCATGAAATGGTCTACTTGATTTATCACCCTGCTTCTGATCCCCCTCCATCTTAATTTCCCATGTCTGGATTAACTTTGGAATTTCTAGATTTTGTCTGGTCTTTTTGTAAACAGCTCATGGTTTGTTGAGATTTGAGGTCATAGTGGTAGTTTAAGAAGGTAGAATTAAATTAAATCAACTTAGTAAGTATTTCCTGAGCACCTGCTATGTGCAAGTCTCTCTGCAAGTCCCTCATTCTTGTCCCCTTGTTGCAAGTAATGGCACAGGAAACAGTGGCAAAAATATTTTCAAGTCTTCTAGCAAAGTATCAATTTGTCAATATAAGAGTGTTTGCTTATTGAACAAATGATTTATTTATCATATATTGTGTGCCAAGAACTTTTAGTTGTGATCTCATTGAATAACCTGCAAAGTGAGTGTTACTATCTCTGTTTTACTAAAACTCAGAGGGTTAAGGTGTCTTGCCCAAAGTCAAATGACTAATAAGTAACAGAAGTGGGGGATGTGTATATCAAAGCTGATTATATTCTTTTTAAAGTTGATTATCCCTTTTCTGAAATGTTTCAGAATTTAGTTTTTCAGATTCTGGAGTATTTGCATAGACATTTTTGGTTGAACATCACCATTCTAAAAGTTCCAGCCTGAACTGCTCCAAAAACATCTTTTAAGTGTCAAGTTAGTGCTCAGAAAGTTTCAGATTTTACAAAATTTTGGATTTCAGAGCATTTCAGATTTCAGATTAGACTGTTCAACCTATGTATAATTCTCAGCCTTCTCTATCAGACTCTGTCCAGCAAATAGTAAGGCTGCACCTGTAACCACCAACTCATCCCAAAGTCAATGATCTTAATTTTTCCTGTTTTATTTTGTAGGATTTCTGTGGTCACACTGATCATGCTAACCTGATTCCAGCACCTGAAGTCTTGTAGTTCTGGGGAAGAATGTTCAGATAATCTTCTGATCTGAACAAAGCTCACTTCCATGAACACAAGAGATGTAGCAACTGCCTCTTGAACTCTGTCCAGCCAATTTGGAAAGGGTGACTGGGAAATGACTAATCATTTCTTTGATGGTAAAAGGGCCCTTCAGGTTTTGGGCCTTTCTTCATGAACTATGAATTACAAAGCAGATTCAAAAGGCCTTTAGCCTACTTGAGTTTCTCAGTTCAGTTAGATCTAATCAGAAGTCTGGTCATCTACAGAATATAAGAGAGAGACAAACACACACAGATACAGTCATCTGATCTTTGATGCTAAAAACATATATTTGGAGAAAAGACAACCTTTTTAACACATGGTGTTGGGAAAACTGGTTATCCATATGTAGAAGAATAAGATGAGTCTCACCCTGCACAAAAAGTGGATCAAAGACATAGGAAGTAGACCAGAAATTATGCAACTCCTAGAAGAAAACATGGGTCAACACTCCAAGCACAGAGGCACAGGCAGCAACTTTCTCAATAGGACCCCTAAAGCTCAGGAAATAATGCTAAGATTTAATAAACCAGATGGCATCAAATTAAAAAGCTTCTATCTAGCAGAAGAAGCAATCAAGAATGTGAAGAGAGAACCTACAGAATGAGTGAACATTTTGCTTGCTATTCTTCTGACAGAGGATTAATATCTAGGATGTATAAATAACTGAAAAATCTTAACACCAAAAACCTCTGGAATAATGCATTAATAAATGAACAAATGAACTAAACAGATACTTCTCAAAAGAAGAAATATAAATGACCAACAAACATATGAAAAAAATGTTCAACATCATTAACAGTTAGGGGAATGCAAATAGAAACTACCCTGAGGTTTCATCTCACTGCAGTCAGAATGGCAGTCATTAAGAATACAAACAATAATAAATGCTGGAGAGGATGTGGAGAAAAAAAATCCCACATTATTGGTGGGATTGTAAATTAGTACAGCCACTTTGGAAATCAGTATGGAGGTCGCTTAAAAGACTAGGCATGGAACCATCATATGATCCAGCTATACCACTCTTTGGTATTTATCCTAAAGAATTAAAGTCATGATACTGTAGTGATACATGCATACCCATGTTTATAGCAGCACAATTCACAATAGCCAAACTATGGAACCAGACTAGGTATCAGTAGATGAATGGATAAGTATGGTACATATACACAGTGGAGTTTTATTCAACCATAAAGAAGAAAGAAGTCAGGTGTGGTGCTGTACACCTATAATCCCAATGGCTTGGGAGGCTGAGGCAGGAGGATCACAAGTTCAAAGCCAGCTTCAGCAATATAGTGGGGCTCTGTCTCAAAATTTAAAAAGGGGGGGGCTGCTGGATATGGCTCAATGGTTAAGTGCCCCTGGGTTCAATCCCTTATATCATAAATAAATAATAAAATAAATAAATAAAATGAAATTATGTCATTTTCAGGAGAATGGATAAGCACTGAGAACATTATGTTACATGAAATACTCCAAATTCAGAAGGTTAAGGGTTAAATGTTTTCTTTCATATGTGAAAGCTAGAGAGGAAAAAGGAGAAGGAAGGTGAAAGGAGTGATCTCATGAAAATTGAAGGAAGATCACTAGAGTAGAGAAAGAAACCTTGGTGGTGGGGGAGGAGGGGAAGGAAAGGGAAAATACTGGGGAATGATATTGGTCAAATTATGTTGGTATACTGTGTGCATTTACAAATGTAACAACAAATCCTACTATTATGTATAACTATAATACACTAACAAAAGTATGAATAATAAAACAAAACACTGACCAGCCCTGAATTTTAAAATATGAGCTTTGCTACTTTCCAAAGTAAAAATGCCTGGAAAGTTAATGACCTCATCTGTCCATTAAGGGATCTGATAGGCATGAAGTTTTACAAGGTTAAGGACCAAAAATGGATCAAGTTTTTGTTGCCAAATTTCCATTAGGCCTGCAATAAAGGATGCAGTTGATCTGTTAAGCAGATATACTTTGAGGTAGCAACATCAAGTAAAATAACAAGATCTTTTAGATTTAATGTTTATTCCAGGGACTTATTATTCAAAAGAGAAACTTTCTTAGTATAACTGAGTAGTTTGTTTTTCTGCTTTATTTTTCTTTGAAGGCCTAGTTATTCAGTGCACTAGCCAATAGTACACTTTTTGCTATAATAGTATGCCAGCTCAATGGGGAATATATAGTGGAAATATAGATATATATTTATAGTGGAAAATATATAGTAGAAAATATAGAAAAATACATAGTGGAAAATATAGAAAAAAATTCCTCACTGGAGTTTTTTTCTAGACTCACTGATTCTGTCACCCAAAGGGCCTCACGGGGATGAAGCCAACCTCTCAGCCAACTCCTGTCAACTGGTTCAACCCTGTCTGACCTGTATCTTTCACAGAAATGATAAAAAAATTTGGTTTGTTGAGAATTTTATTAGCAATCATATAACTTTGGCTAGAAGATTGTATTGAGAGATTGGGTTGAATCTTTCCAGTCCTGGCACTGATAGAAAAAGTTGCTAAGAAGACCAGATCCTTTGAAAAAGAAAAGATCACTAGAGAATAGAAATTTTGATGTAGTCCTGGGTTGGACTTTTCAAAGAAAATGTAGGGTAGAAAATGCAAAGCACAGGCTCTTCAAAGATCACTAAAGAAGTAAATGCCATTCCAGTGTTACTCCATGCTCCTCCCATTTAGCCCTCTGGATACAGGTGAAGAGTGAGCAAACAGTGGGTTTAACCAGGATTGGCTTTGCTAATTGACTCCGACCCTAGGAGACAGGACAAGAGAGCAGGGTGGCAAAAATTAGATTATGTGTATAGAGTGATGTTTAATCCTGGGCTCTGGAGTCTACTTTGAAACCAGAGAGAAGTGGCAACAGAGTGTGTTCAATCATTTGGAGATTGTGAGGGATGAAGAGCTGTTGAAGATGAAGCCAATGAGAAGAGGTGATCAGAGACAGTGAAATGTTGAAAGGAGTGATGGGTCCTGACAAGGTTATGAATGTGATTCAAGAGATGCTGTCTATATGGGTGGAGGAAGTTATCGTTGTAAAGAAGAAGGACTTGTAACCCTGACCTCCTGACTAAAACAAAATGTCCAAGCTGAACAACCACAAAAACCCATTATCACCACCACCACTAAATAGAATAGAATGTTTTCCCAGGAATGCATTTAAAATAAAACAACTCAAGAATGAATGAATGAATGGCTGGATGTGGTGGTGCACACCTGTAATCCCAGTAGCTCAGGAGGTTGAGACAGGAGGATCATGAGTTCAAACCCAGACTTAGCAAAAGCGGGGTGCTAAGCAACTCAGACCCTGTCTCTAAATAAAATACAAAATAGGGCAGGGGATGTGGTTCAGTGGTTGAGTGCTCCTGAGTTCAACCCCTGGTTACCCCCTCAAAAAAAATGTATGAATATGTGTGTGTGAGTGTGTGTGTAAAATTTTCTTTTTTCCTTTCTTTCTTTCTTTTTTTTTTTTTGTGTGTATACTGGGGAGTGAATTGAGCTCAGGGGTGCTCTACATCTGAGCCATATACCTAGCCCTTTCTATTTTTAATTTGAGACAGGCTCTCACTAAGTTGCTGAGGCTGGCCTCAAACTTGTGATCCTCCTCCCTCAGCTTCCTGAGTTTCTGGGATTATACTGCACTACCATGCTCATCATGTGAAAACAATATTAAAGATACAAAGAATAGGCAAAATCTGGCCAAGAGAAAACCAAGCACAACAATATTGATAACTGATATAATAACATTTGAGGGAAAAGCATTGGATGAGAAAAAGTTAATTTTATTTGGTGAAATTAACATCATGTAATATGATGAATCTTTATGTTCCTAATGATGTGGATTTGAAATATACAAATAATCAAAATACTAGTAGAAACACAAATTCACATGGTGGTGAATTTAGTCAGATACTAGAAGATGCAATAAATAGTTATAAATGTACTTATTTTATTTATGCATGCATATTTAATTTTATCATTTTAGAATTTATGATCATTTCTAAGAAAGAAGCACCTAGACATATATTTTGTAGAAAAGGTTAATTAAAGTTATTTTCACTATTAGAAGAAAATTCAAAGTTTATTAACTGGTTGCTAGTTGTTTTAATCATAACAAAGCTTATGTCATAAAATCTAAAGGTAAAGAAATAAAATCTGCTCTATTAATTGAATAGGAGTTTGCATTCAACTTTGATTCAATTGCTGTTCATGTATGAGACAAAAATCCTTAAGAGTCATTAAATTCTCATTTTAACTCATTGCCAACTGTAAGTTAACATTCATACTTGCTTTTTTCCACTTCATGTTTATGCATAATACTTTGAATTTTCTTTGTTTTCCTTGTCTTTGATTGACATTCCATCCCAGGGATTTCATTTCCTCTTTTCCCAAGTTTTGGCCTGCCTAATTTTGGAAATAATAAAAAAAATGCCTCTTCTGTCCTTTTCTCATAGTTTTCATTTACATTTTAGTCTATTTTGGATTTTTTCTGCAACGTCTTCAATGTGTTTTATTTCCTGTTCACATAAGCTTTATGCAACTTAAGAAAAATGTGAGCCAAGACATATCTAGGTTAGAGGTTATTTACTTAAAAGTTTTTTTTAACTCTAATATGGAATATACTGACACAGAGTGGACATTAGGCATGGCTATTTGCAGAGTTGTCTTTAAGGAACATTGATGTTCCAGTACCTTGCATCTTGGTGACTTATGAAGGCAGCTGATAGGATGCAGATACAGATAGTTAACATACATGCACAACCCACCTCTCATTTCCAAGGCAAAAAGGGTGAAAAATGTGTATTCTTTTTCCCTTATCCCATTTCTTTATTTTTCATGTTAAGAGTACTTTATTATATTCAGTAAGATGCATGATAAATTTTGGCAAATGTATCTACTTTGATTAAAATATAATTTTATCATTCCTGAAGGTTAATTCATGCTTCTTCCAGGTGAATCTTATCCCAGTCTTCAACCCATGATTCCAGGCAATTTCTTACTTGTCTTTATAGATTAGTTTTCTGTATTCAAGTATTTAATATAAACTAGGTGCACCCGTGTATACCTGAAATCCTATCGGCTTGGGAGGCTGAGGCAGGATAGCAAGTTCAAAGCCAACCTCATCAACTTAGTGAGGCCAAAGAAACTTAGCAAGACCCTGTCTTAAAATAAAAAATAAAAAGGGCTGGGAATGTGGTTCACCCCTGTGTTCAATCCCTGGTACAAAGAAAACAAGGGGGAAAAAAGAACTTAATATAAATCTAATTATAATATGCATTCTTTGTGCTTCATTTCCTTTATCATGGTTTTGAGGGTCATCTGTTTTGTTGCGTATATGTGTGTTGTTTTTATTGCTCTGCATTATTCCATTTCATATGGATATACCACAATCTGTTTATCCATTTTCCTACTGATGGATACTTGGACTATTTCTACTTTCTGCTTATTATGAATAAGCTGGTCATTTATGTATGGAGCTTTTGTGAGCCCACATGTTCATTTCTCTTGATTTATTTCCTACAGTGTTGTTGCTAGGTCACAGAGTGAGTGAACATCCAAATTTACCCAGAGTGTTAAATTGTTTTCAAAATGATCATAGATTTAAATACCTACCGGCCAAGTATGAGAATGGTGTACATACTTGCTAACCTTTAGTAGACTCAGTTTTGATCTTCAGTTTTTTTGTTGAGTGTGTAGTAGTATCTCATGGTGGTTTTGCCTTTTATTTTCTTGGTGACCAGTGATGTTGAACAGTTTTTCCATATCCTTTTTTTGGGGGGGATTGAACCCAGGGGTGCTTAACCACTGAGCCACATCCCCAGCTCTTTTTATTTTTTATTTTGAAATAGGGTCTTGCTAAGTTGCCTCCTTAAGTTGCTGAGTCTGGCTTTGATTTTGTGATCCTTCTGCTTCAAGCTCCTGAGTTGCTGGGTTACAGGCATGGTGTCACCATGCCTAGCTCATAGGCTTACTGACCTTTTGAATATCTTCTTTTGTAAGGTGTCTGTTCATGTTTTTAACAGTTTTTCTTTTCTTTTCTTTTTTTTAGAGCTACTTTTTTTTTTGTATTTCATTTCCTTTGAAGACTTTAAATGATCAATATGCTTTAATCAAGAGTGAACTACATGCCTGGATTGCCATAGACTTTCCAATTTAATATGTTAATCAATATAACCAGCTGTTGAAGTCAATGTATTATTCCCAGTTTTCAGAATAGGAAACTGAGGTTAAGATCCATTGAAAAACTCCTTCAAGGTTGGAGCTTCCCTTCTGAGCTGTGACCAGAGGTATTCTGAGCAGAACTGGTACATGTGCCATTTCTAGGCCTGGATTTTTGTTTGTTTGTTTGTTTCATTGTTTGGTTCTGACCATCTTTCTTTTTCCATTTTTTTGGGGGGTATATTTAAAACTTTTAAATTACACAAAAATAATCATACATATTTAATGGGTACAGTGTCATATTTCAATACATGTATACAACATGTAATGATCGAAAAAGTCCCTGAAGCATATCTATCACCTCAAACACTTATTATCCCTGGCACTTTGAAAACCAAACCAAACAAAGCCAAATATCCTAGCACCCTGTCCTCAGTGTCCTTTCTCTTACAAGGGCTAAGTAAAGAGAGTCCAGAAGACTTAGAGAAGATGAAAGCATAAGATAGGACCCTAAGCAAGGAAAATGCTCTTCTGATTCCTATTAGACTGCACCTTGAGCTATAAAGAAGTGTTTATTGTATTAAATTGGCTACTGAGATTTAGGAGGGTCTACTCTAGTGACTAATCTTATTTACCTTTCCTACTAAAACAATCTTTGAAAGCCCTTAATGTGAGTACTTTTAATGTGTCAAGAACTCTAATCATGCATTGTCTTTTTAAAAAGGGTCTCAGATTGGAAAGACTATGAATAAAGAAGTTTGGTTCCTTTAAGGTAGTGTCCTTGCATGTGGTATCAGCCCACATTTTATTACTTCCAGTCTTAAAAACAGATCATTCCTAAGCTTTTATATCTTATTTAGTTGAGCAGAGTCAGAAAAGCCATTCTTATGGAATAAATCACACATATCCAAAACCATTTATCAGCATCTTTAGGACAAATTCTTTAAGCTTAGTATTTATATCACTGTCTTTGCTCTGTAATCTCCAGAACATAGGAAGCTCCATAGGAAGCATGAGGAATACTACTAGGTGCATTGCAGGGCATTTTGTGAATTATAAAAATGTGTTCAGTTCTAAAGATCAAAACTTCTACCCATCTGGGATGTATAAATCCTATCCATAGAATTTATGAGGGGGTTATCTTGAATTATGTGTCGGGTGTTAGGTTTGGCACATAATAAATATAAATGATCCTCACAGGACAGTAGATTAATATCCAGTGGGGGAAAAAGAATCAGGCATTTGTGGAATTTAAATGGGAGATGCCCTCCTCTTTTCAGAGAAAAGGGAACTTCCAAACCCCAGGAGTCAGGACCAGGATCCTTGTTTTTAAGTCCCTTACTAATTCTTCCGCAGGGGTGAAGAAGCGATTTATCTGAGCGGGGATTAGGAAAAGGAGCGCTGCAAGTGTGGCTGCCTCCTCTGGATCCACTTAAAACATTTTTCCCCCCAGATCTTTCTGCCCATAAAAGAGTGTGTTGGGCCAACTGCGCCAGTGATCCGTGGACTTGTCTGTCCAAATCTGAAAGGAGGTGTTAGGAAACCAAATGAGACTGGTCACTAAGCCACACTCTCCTAAACAGCTTTGGTTAGTAATAAAGCTCACATTTTCATCTTCATATACATGACCTTTTGTCTCTTTACTGGTTCTAAACTTTGAATGTGTGTGTGTGGAAGGGGAGGGTGGATAATGCAAGTATTTATTGATGCTTTTGATTCTGACAGCTGCACCGCTACAATACTGTGTGATACATGAATCAGTGAAGCCTATGGCAACTGCCATGAGCAAAATTGTAGTGGAGGCTGTGTGAGATTTCAAAAGTATAAAAGCATTTTTGAGTCTTCTCAGGTACATTGAAACTCCCTGAAACAAGGAGTTAACTTCATGAGTTTAACTTCATGAAAGTTAAAATCAGTTGAAGATGGGATGTAAATCAGGCTTACGTGATGCGGGATAGACTCTAATTGTATCATGAGTTCAGCAATATGAGGTATTGCTACAGGCTGGAATATTCCTGAAGATCAAGTGTGGCCTTTGTAGATTCCTAATACAGTTGGATGTGTATAAGTTTATACATAAGGAGACCAAAAAAAATTAATAAAATAAAAAAAAATAAATAAATCAGTTTACCTCATCCTATGTGGTTCAGTTTTGCAGAAGTATTTTTCTGGTCTTTTCTGTCTTTTCACCCACTCCACCCTTCTGGTAGTTATTTCTGCATGACGTATGAGAAATAATATAAATAAATACAAAATACAAGCTAAGGATTTCATATAAGTTCATTAATGTGTTTACAAATCTATTTTATGAAATTACCATAGCACATCAATGTCCTGGATGTGTCACCAGGAACAATATGAGTTGACATGATTTTCAGTCTTTTTGTTTTTATGCTCTTTATTACGTGGTTCTCTGCATATGTTATTTCTACTTATTCTTGCTCTTTAATTAATTATTTAGAAAAGAAAGTATGTCAACACTTTCCATGACATCTTCATGAAGTAAAAAAAAAAAAAAAGAATGGACATAGTCTGGAATAAAGTGAATAGATCACACACTGCCATGTGTTCACTAAGTACTGATTAAACTCTTGTTCTTCAGATACATGTGACCTTCAGTTCTACAACGTCTGAGTGGCTTTATAGCATGCCCATCACTCTACCTAGTGGTCACCCAAGATCACTCAAGCGATGACCAGACACACAGGACTTAATGCACCTTTAGAAGCCCACCAAGGTAACCTCAGTTTAGGATATCAGCAACATCTCCAGAAACAATTCCTTAAAGCTCACTTGGAGAGCAATGCCTTCCCTAGCACTGGAAGTGCGTGGCTTCCTGCCAGAAGTGAGCTGTAGATCAGAAATGAATCTCCAACCCAAAGTCCTTGTTATCAACTCTGTTCCTCTGTCAAGCAGCCTGCATTTGCTATCTGGGTTACTCCTGTTTTTCCTCCTTTTAGAGCTCTCAAGTGGCACTGATTTTGAGCACCTTTTTTTTTTTCCTTTGTAGTACTGGAGATTGAACCCAGGAGCACCTTACCATTGATCCACATTTTTAAATCTTAATTTTGAGACAGGGTCTCACTGGCCTGAATCTTGCAATCCTCTTCCCTCAGCCTCCCCAGTCACTGGTATTACTAGTGTGTGCCACCATGTGCACTGACTTTGAGTACTTTTAAAGCTAATTTCAATGTTTGGAACTGATTCCATCTTACTTTGCCCATTCCCAGCAGGTTCATATCTGTATGTTTATTGAGCATCTGCTATATGTAGATACTGTGTTGGATGTTCAGTTTTTTGTCTCTTTGAATTTGTTCAAAGAGCCAAATAGAATTAGGGTTTCTGGACTGAGTGTTAGAAGGACTAGTGCTTGATTCATTTAATTCATTAGCACTACCCAGGAAGGAGTGAATTTCAAAGCTTTATCACAAGATACCACTTAAAAAATCAAATTGAAATCTTACTGGCATGGTGAAGTTTGGTAATTTCCATCCAAAACAAGATGTAAAAGCAAGTGATGGGTCTGACACAGCCACTATTTGGAAGTAAGAGCAAAATCTTGAAATTTCATCTGGGAAAAAAATGTACTTTTCCAGGAAACAGAGTGGATTTGGGTACACAGAGATCCTAAAAATCAAAAATAATGGGGCTTACATATGACACTAACCACCATCACTAGTTTCATATGTCCATGTATATATATGTAACCATGAACTTGAAAGTATTTAAAGTCAATGAATTATTTGTAACAGGAAAGCTAGTGTTTTACTTGCCTCAGACCATGAGGCATTTCAGTACATTTTTTTCTGTTATCTCTTGATGAATCTGGCCAACTGTTTGTCAAATGGGGAACAAATTTGAACTTGCTCAATTAGTTTTATTTGTATATCATAACACATAATAAATAATTTTAAAAGTTTTTGGGTAGAGAGAAATGGAAAAGGACAGATACTTTGACTTGTATGAAATTAAGTTACTCAATCTTTTTCTTGTTCCTTAAGTGCCATGATGGGAAAGAATGCAGTGGTTGGTGACCTTAAAACTTGAGTTTGAAACTTGACTGTATACCCTTGAGCACATCATTGAACATTTCTCAACCACAGTTAATGGTTCCCCATTGTTTTTCCTATTTTTCAAATGGAGAAATAGTCTGAGCTGGTTCATAGAGAAGTGGGATGGAGAGTCCAGCCTGTGTTTTTCCACATGCTGTTATGCTGCCCAAATGTTAGTGACCTCATGGATCTCAGAGGGGCTGACATAACCTTTTTTTATATGTGAGAAAATGGGTATATGAGGGGTTGAACTGGCTCTTTCAGGTAGAGCAGGAATCCGAATTTTGGTCCAGACATCCACCTCCAGAGAGGGTGTGAAAGAAACATACGTGGGAGAAACTAATAGTTCTCTCATATTTTCCCTTCATTTTTTTTCATTTTCTGGCTCTGGAACATAAGTCAGGATAAGATCTGTTTTAGATCCAATCTCCCAGTTTCCAATGTATCACATTTCTACAAGAATTATGGATGTTTTCTCCTGGGCTGAAACAAATGCTGGTGGATTATCAGGTTATGTTTACATTTTTCTCTTATCTCGAGCAGCATCATTTTGGTCTCCAGCTCCTTGGTCTACTCTGCCTGGCCAAATTTTTGCCATTTGACTCTTTGTCTCCTACAACTATCCCTTCACCTTCTCTATGCCTCTACAGTTTCCTTTGTTATGAGTTATATCTCATGCCAGAATGGATACGGGTGCAATTACCCTCTTTTTGCAGTCTGGTTAGCAAGAGATTATCTCCTACATTCTTCCGTGTACTGGGCATCAACATTTGTGATCCTATCTCTCCCTTGATGAAACCACTTCATCCTTCAGTCTCTCAACTCAGAGCTCATAGCCAGCATTTTTTCTCCTGAGAGTAACTGTTTTCCTGTGAGTTTTTAGAAGTTTGGAGGAACACTTGCTTCAGATACTTAACACAGAAAACATTTTTGCTCCAAGCCCCAGAAATGTGTTTTGTGGAGTTTTCTTTTAAAAACCGGAACAAAAAGCAATTGCAACTGCCAGTTTCTTGGCTCTTGTTTCCCTTTAGGCCCTAAATGGTAACCAGACACAAACTCAAATTCCATGGCCCCTATGGCTCCCCTTTCCTCTTGAGGTTCATTATTTTTCCCAAATTAAAACATTCTGATTGGAATAAGGGAATATGAAGAGACAGGGCAGCAGGGAGCTCTGGTTGTTCAGAGGGATTACATCTCTGGGAAGCCTTCCTCACCAGTCTCTGATATGATTAATAGGCAGAAAGGAGCATGGCTTTGTAGTTTGAGGAGCTTGGTTTTGAAAGGAAGTCTGCTCTCACTAGTCATGACAGTGGGATTTCAAAACAATTTCTTAGACTATTTTTGAGGTTTTTGGCTTTATTCAAATATGAAGCTACTAATGTTCATTCATTTGTTTGTTCATTCTTTCACTTTTTCTAAAAATATTGATTGCATGGGACTGGGCCTCAAGCACTATGGAAGGCTCTGAGAGACCCAAAGCAAGCAAACATAGACTCGTTCTCTCACATAGACTGCCTCTGCTTTTTCATGTAGACTGACCCATGTTCTTTCAGATACTAAAATAAAGTAAGGGTGACAAATGTTAGGCCTATAATTACATGGGAAAGAGAACTGTACGCTAAGTTAAGTACATGGGAGGAGAGGCGGAGAGTCCTCTCAGGGTGTATACGCTGTGCATGGGTCAATTCTGTCAATTCTCTTCTGAGGAAGAGACTCATGGGCTAAAAGGGGTGAGAGAGTTCATTGGGCAAAAGTTGGCATAGGTTTTGATTGTGTTTTTTAAGGAGCACGTTCTTATTCCTGATAGAGAGAATGGTGGGTACAGAGGACACATGGAGCAACTAGCATGTGCATGAGAAGACATGAGAAGAGCCTGGGTTTTTGAGTGTCAGAAGGTGAATGGAACAACAGGGTCACTGGAGCCCAGGGACACAACACAGGCCAGGATGGGAGACTCTGTAGAGGCAACAAAGGGATGTATACAGGGAATTGTCCTGTTGAAATTTGTATTTTGAAAAGATCCTTCCTATTCCAGTGCATATGACAGACTTCCAGAAAGCAAGAGTGGATTCATTCGATCATTCTTTTACTCACTTATTAAAGAAATGTTTATTGGGCTCCAAGCATGGGTCAGGCCCTTCTTTCTACAGTGGTGAGTTTCTGTTCTCTCAGAACTCGCAGTCTAGTGAATTAAGTCACATAGTCAACTAAGACATAGATGAAGTAAATGACAGTTCCCATGGCAATAAGTGCAATAAAACAAATCCATCAAGAGGAATCCAACAAATATCATGGGCATGGGGTGTTTCTAAATCTGGTTCCAGTGGGTATTTGGGGAAGGTCTCCCAGAGTAGGTAAGAGCTTCATTCCTAGATTCAGCTTTTCCCCTTTCCTTGGAGTCTGGCCTAGAACAGAAATGGTCACTCTATGAGTCTTTTACATAATCGTCCTCAGAAGTGAGAGATTTCACAAATGGACCTTTCCGTTCTCCTAGTTTCCCCTGGCCATTGTGTAGTGCATTTCAGCTTGAAAGAACTTTCAAGATCATCTGATTCAACTTTCTCAGTTTACAGGCAACCAAACAGAATCCCAGGGAGGGGCTAGTCTACTATTTAGGGACTGAGCTGTCCACCTGCCCTAGCATCATCCTGATACTAGACTGTCTCAAACTGGGGCCAGAAATTCCTACCCCATCATTTAAAAAAAATTATTAGTTATTGATGTACCTTTATTTATTTATTTGCTTATATGTGGTGCTGAGAATCAAACCCAGTGCATTATACATGCTAGGCAAGCGCTCTACCACTGAGCCACGACCCCAGCCCCCTGTCCTATCATTTGACCCTTCTGAAGGTGCTCTCTGAAGTAAAATACTATTTCCTAAGCATTTTTTTTTATATCTCTGGGTGTATGGGGGACTCACAATACCTGTAGAAAACAATTAATGTCCCCTCCTTTTTTCCTGCCATCTCCTAATGCAAAAAATCTTGGGCAACAACCAATTTAATTTAGACTCCAAAAAAATGCCACTTTTTTTTTCAGTCTGGCTTATATTAATGATATTTTTAAAATTCCCCCAAGCTCTGAAGCACATTTAAGACCATGAACTAGCATTATAAAGCTTTTGCCATTTACAGAGTTATTTGGAATGCAAAGTCCAGAAGGGGAAAAAAAATCTTTTCCCCATGATTTCCTTAAGATTTAAAACTCAATAAGGCATTTCTGATTTAAGATATATAAAAATAATTTTTAAAATAATTGTATCATATTGCCTAAGTTGTAATCTAGAATATGGTTTTCATGGTGGGGTTAAAATTCACTTCAGAATTCATGGCATAAGCTAAAATAAACTAAAATAGCAGTTATGGGGCTAGTTATAATTAAAGTTCATTTACTTTAGATCTCTTAGGAGATTCTTTTCATCTGTCCTTCACTTTTTTTTTTCTGATATATTATTCTGAAAAAAATCTCAGTATCCCTGAATTCATCAAGCTAAGGCTACATGGTATCAAAGAATGAGGTTGTAATATTTATTCTGAGGAAAAAATATTGATGCTAGGCAAGTGCACTACCACTGAGGCACTGGGTTGGATTCTCAGCACCACATATAAATAAATAAAGATCTATCAACAACTAAAAAGATATTTAAAAAAAGAAAAACATATTGATGAATTTCTGAAATAGTTAACTGCTAAAGAAATTTATTTTCAGTTTTCAATGAGATAAATGTTTTCAATGTTTTTAGAGCTTCATTTTCAGATGAAGAAATTGAAGTCCAGACAAATTAAGTAATTGCCCAAACTCAAACAGATAAAGTCATTATGACTATCAAGTGCTCAAAAGACATTTATGTGGTATTGAAGTACAGAGAGGAAGAACGGAGTTTAGTGCATGGGTAGTTTTATCAGGAGCTTACTTGTGGAGCTTGGAAATTTATGTTTAAGTCCTCCTATGGTTTTGGTTTCTTTTTTTATTTTATTTTATTTTTTTGGTTTTGGTTTCTTTATGTTTGCTTTTAGTAGGTCAGAATTGCACAGGAGATTCTTATGTCAGTGGAAGAAGGAAAAAAGTCAAACTTCTTTCATTAAAAAAAAATGCTATAGAAGTGAGCATGCTGGATACTTTTGGCTTCACAACAGTGTCTGCATAAATCCAGGGATGCTGAAGGTCTGATTCAGGCAACCATGTGTATGAGTTTCCTGTGGCTGCTGAAACAAGTGAAATTCCTTAAATAATGGTAATGTATTCTTTCACAGTTCTGGAAACCAGAACTCAAAAATCAGATTTGCAGAACTAAAGTCAAAGTGTTGGGAGGGCATTGGTTCTTCTGAAGCCTCTAGAAGAGAATCATTCTTTGCATCTTCCAGCTTGGAATGGCAACCCGCATTCCTTCGCTTGTGGCCACGTCACTCTACTCACTGTCTCCTTGGTCACATCACTGATGCTTCTTTTGCTTCTCTGTGTCCAATTTCTCTCTCTTTCCTTTTATAAGGGCACATGTAATTATACTTAGGGCTAATCCAGCTAATCCAAGATGGGTTCTCCACATAATTCTTAATTTAATCAAATCTGCACTTAATCTATTTTTTTCTTATAGGATGACATGGGCTTCAGTGCTTAGGGCCTGCTAACTTGATAGCCATTATTAAATCTACCATACCAAATCTGGATCCATCATGTTGATATCATATATTTATTGAGAACAAAGGGAAAGGCTACAGGCAAGAGGCCAGCAGAAGAGTATTCTTGTTTTCCAGATTTAGGGTAAAATGTCATAATCAGTGTCTGGCAGAACAAAAGACGGAGGAGGAAAGCTTAAGCAACACCATACTCCGGAGTGACCACAATGGCATGATCACTGCTGAGTTTGTTTATGAGAGGAAAGAAAGCATCCATGTTGGGGAGCCTTGGGTGGTTTTCATATCCTGGAAGTTATGTAGAAATAGTTGAAGAGGAATGTGTTACTCAGGAGTGTAAAATGATTTCTTGTTCAAACAGACCACAAGGCACACACACACACAGAATCCTCCTAGAGAATAGAAATGTGAAGTGCCCTTCGGAAGGGTCTTCATATGGTCATCTGGGGACAAAGAAACATATTACTCTGTATCTGGCACTAATCATGGTGATAGGGGAAGAATTTCTCTTCATTAGTCAGGAATGGAGGGAGATGAAGATGGCTTCTTTGTAGAAATGACACACTCCAGTCCATTCACTTGTTTTAGATGAAAGAATACACCAAGACACTGATCCAAAGGAACATCAGCCAAATTGGATCTTTCAGTGATTTCAGAAGCACTTGCAGACCTGGGCAGTAGGGAAGCTTCCAGGTCCTTAACTTCACTGACTTCCAGTTCCTGAGAAAGGGCAGTGAGGTTTCTCTAGGGATTTCCCAATTGCAGGTCACAGTGCTTCCGAGCTTTCCCTGGGCCTTCATGGTTGTTTTTAGGTTGGCAAATACTTTTCTCTTGCATGGCCACCTGTCATCTATAGAGGGTACAAATGCCTTACCTCTTTCCTCCTTCTTCCTTTCCCCCACAAATGTCATACATTTATACCATCAAGTAAATTCCACAAATGATGTTCAGATAAAGATTTTCTTGTGTGAGTGATACTGGGGATTAAACCCAGGGCCTCATCCATGCCAGGCAACTGCTGCACCACTGAACTACATCCCTCACCCTCAGATAAAGAGTTTTAATCCAGCTCTAAGTATTCAAAGCAAACCTCAAAGCATCCAATTCTAGAAATAGAGATGCATAAATTTTAGGTTGCTTACCTATCTATCTGGTAATAATGTGGTTAAAAAACAAATGGGTGGATTAGAAATTGTTAAAAATTCAGTTTAAAAACTGTTGCTATAACTGAATACATTAAAATGAGTGATTTGTAAAGAAAATAAATACATTTCTTACATATAGAGGCAGAGAAGGATAAGAGTATGGCTTCAACATCTGCTCAGCATCTGGTAACAGCCTTCTTGCTGTAGCATAATATGGCGGAGGGTATTACACCTAATACAAAGCAAGTGTGCCAACTTAGTTCTCTCTCTTATTCTAAAGTCACTAATGTCATGGGGGGTCCCACTCTTATGACCTCATCAACTTCTCATTACCTTCCAAAGGCCTCACCTCCAACCTTCATCAACATAAGGTTTAGGGGATTAATTCCCTAACACAAGAACTTTTAGGGGACACATCCAAATGACAGAAAACCCTGAATCAATGACTTAGAGCTTCCATTATATGTCCTTTGGGGCACCAAAAGTTCTCTATAATCTTCTGGCTCTTAATTGAATACGTAATAATGATCTTCGGGAAAGTCTATGCAGCCTCTTCAGAGTATAAATGTGAAAGTCATATTTTTTCTTTGCCAAAGACATATATGTCTAGGCTAACTTCATTCTGGGACTCAGTACAAAGTAAAACTTATGAGACTCCATGACCTGACAGTTCAGAGAAGATCAGACTCAAGGCCCTGGCACCCTTTATGTCTCCCAGGGCGATGATGTGGAAATATTATTACTGTTCTGTCACATAAATTCCTTTTATCTCTGTCCCTTCAAAGCTCAGTTCTCCCAGATAACCAAGTAATCGAACTGCACTTGTCTCCCTCTTTGTATAAGACATTTTTACCAGTATTGATTATTTTTCCATTAGACTTGGTGTAGCTGATTTAGTAACCATACCTGGGACAGTAGTGATGATATTTGCTTGATGGTCAGTTATTGACAGTGGACTCATCAAAATCTTCTAAATATTAAAAAAATTTCTAGACCTCATCCAGAGCCTACATTTGGAATGAAACTATCCCTTAAACTTGCTGGCCTAAGATGACCTTTGACTCTCTGAGCTCATTGGGGCAGAGATACTGCCTGTCCTCCCTCTCTCCCACAGCAGGCTTGCCTCTTGGATCTCTCAAGAATCGACACATTACTGTCTGGTATAATGGTTTTCAACTGAACAGATTCAGTAGGGGCATATATTTCTCCATATGGGAGAAATAGTGTTGTGTTTGGAAATTGTTCACAGGGTGAAAGAGTATTTTCAATCATTTTTTTCCACAAACTAAGTTATGAGAGACAGAGGAAGGGTGGGAGAGGGAGAGAGAGGGGGACTTTTCATATCCCATAGTCTAGTAGAGAAATCATAGTTACATGGAAAATAAATTGGGTAAATACTGCAGGATCATGAGGCAATCACAGGGTGACCATATATTCTAGCTTATACCTATTTCTCAGGAATAATTATTGATAATTATTATGCTACGATTCTGATGTGTCCTCCCAAGTTCATATGTAGAAACTTAATCCCCATTGCAATGGTGTCCACAGGTGACCCTTTAAGATGTAATTGGTCATGAAGGCTCTGGCCTCATGAATGGATTAATGTTATGACAGCAGTGGATTTCTTTCAAAGCAAGCTCACCTGTCTTGCATGCAATCTGACCACGAGCTTCCACCTTGTGATGCAGAAGGAAGACCCTCACCAGAGGCTCTATGATCTTGGACTTACCAGCCTCCATAACTGTGAGACAATTAAACTTTTATTGTTTATAAATTTCCCAGTCTGAAGGATTCTATTATAGCACAAAATGGAAAAAGACAAACCCTTTGTATTCTCCAAATATTTCACTTAGACATTAGATTATATGATCACCCTAGTTCAGTTTGGGAAGCACTGGTTTGAAAGCACTTTCAAAAGAGATTCCAAAGTTGTCCTCACATTTAAGATGCAGGATCTGCAAGGGGAGTTTGGTCTAGTGGGATGGATTTCCAGCAAAATAAATTTCAGTTTGCTTATGCAATTTCATGAAGAGATCAACTGTGTTTAGCTGAGTGATGCTTATGAGCATACTCTGTCCCATAATTCTAAAAAATCCAGAGGAAAAAGGTATGTGACAAAAAATAAATGCAGTTCTTAAAATGGAAACACTTTACCATCATTATGAAGAACAGTGATGGGAATTTGTTGTGAAAACAAGGTCAGAATAGGAAAGCCTAAAATTCTATTAGGTGTTCTTCCATTGGACGTTCTGCATATTTACCCTTTGGTAGCTGTTCCTTAATTATCCTCACTTTGTCTATGCTGTACAACTTGGTTCCAACTTGCCTCTGACTTTCTTCTCCTATGAAGAAAGGCAGAGCCAAAGGCAAAGCCTTGTGAGTCTTTGGCTCCACATTGAATTGAGTCATGCATTTGCTCCCTTCTTGGTTATGCAGAAGACTTGGCCTCATTTATTACGCAGAACAATAGGCTGAAAAACTTTGCCCTATGTCCACTGACTTGGGATATGTTGTAACACAAGTTTCAATTAGTCATTAGGCTTTTAAAATGTGTGATAAACTATGATTAAAACAATACAAACAGCAGCAGCAGCAGCAGCAGCAGCAGCAGCAGCAAGAGCAGCAGCAAGAGCAGTAGAAGCAGCACCAAAACCAAATAAATGGTTTGCAGCCAGGTTATTTAAATGACCATTGCCAGGATATTTTTCTCTTGCTAAAACTTCATCCTACATTTTGACATATTAATTCTCTCCCTCCCCCATTTAGCTTGAAAGCAAAGAAATAGGTGTTATCAGGTCCTAGAAGTTGTCCAGAAACCACCACAGCCCATTGGAGTCCCTGGTGGACAGAAGTTATCTGATGACCACTCTTCCTGGTATGTACAGCAAAACCTATGCTTTTTTGTTTCAATTAGTTTTACAGATGCTTCAAACAGGGGCCTGCATTTTTTTGTGTTAAGCTCAGCCCTCAGTAGTTCCCTTGAGGCTCACTAACTTTGGCCATCCACTTTTATGGGAGTTGAACTGCGCAATCTTGAGGCTGCCATTTGTTTTTTCTTGCACTGAAATAATTCGCTTTTCCCCATCAGCAGCCTTGAGTTTCAACAACTGGAAACTGGTGTACATTCTGGGAGAAGAGAAATTTGACTCTATTATTATTACATCAGAGAGATATGGCCTCTAAAAACTGAAGAGATTAACATTGTTTTGTTTGACATCTGTGCCAAGTTATCTTCCTTCCATCAATGTGGCTCCAAGGAACCTGTAGTGAATAGTTCCCAGGAAGCTGGGTCTTACTGGGGATATTTGGAGTTAAACTTTACTTGTGGTAAAGTGAGTCATTAAGCAAGCGATGGCCAGCTGTCTATTTCACATAGTTTTCAAGTCTGTCTTCATTATTCTTCTAAGGTGATCTGCACATATTTGTCAATTTTTGTGGTCTGACTCTGAATACGGAAAGTGTGGGTAAATATTAAAAGAAAAATTCTTTGAAAATATCTCTTTTACTCATTCACAGCTCCTCTGGTACACAAATGCCTGACAAGAAAAAGTACACAGTTACACCTATGGTTTAGTTCAGCAAAACAGATATTACCCTGAATTAAACATTTCTGTCCTATTGGTCTTCTGGGGCACTTAAAAATCCCAGTCTTCAGACCACACTCTCTTAATTGTGGTGTGTGGGTTTCTAGGAGTTGAAGTTAACCCATAGAAAGTCATTTAACAGTCCCAACTTGTAAGCGTGTCTTCCTCTGCTCCAGATTCAGGCCATTTGAACAAACAGAGTAACAACTGAGTTAAGGTACTGAAGGACTCCATTGAAATGCTAATCCTGTTATGGGGTGACAAGAGTCCAAAAGTACATTGATGCCACCAGTATCCTCCATGGCCTCTTGGGAATCTATACCCTGATTAACCTTAGCCTCTTGAGGAGGCCCCAAATGGCAGAAAAGGGGTAGTGAGAGGGGATGCTGATTGCCACATCATGTGATTTTCCTTTGTATTGTCTTAAGGGAACATGGACAGGGCTCGTTAAAATAGGGAATAATAGAGGCACTTTGGATTAGGCAGAGGGGAGTGAAGGGAGGGAATAGGGGGGTAGGAAGGACAGTAGAATGAATCAGACATTATTACCTTATGTGCATATATGATTACATGCCAAGTGCAATTCTACATCATGTACAACCAGAAGAATGAGAAATTATACTCCATTTATGTATGATGTGTCAAAATGCATTCTACTGTCATGTATAACTAATTAGAACAAATAATATCTATTTATATATGAGCAAATTATATATATGTATATATATAATTATACATATATGCATATATGTGTTTATATACATATAATTATATAATTATAATATAATATATACACATAATACAATATGTATATATATAATATGTGTATATATAATTATATATTATGTGTGTATATATATGTATATATATACATATTACATATGTATATATATCCATCCCTGAAAAACAATGAGGGACTTTTTATTTATTTTGTTACTGAGATTTGAACTTAGGTACACTTTACCACTGAGTTAAACCCCTGAATATTTTATATTTTATTTTGAGACAAGGTCTTACTAAGGTACCTAGAACTTGCAATCAGTCTGCCTGGTGACTGGAATTACAGGCATGTGCCACCTGCCCAGACTTTATTTGTTGTTTAAAACTTTGGTAACAGCTTTATGGAGATGTAATTCCCCTACCACGTAATTTACCCCTATAAAGTGTACAATTTAATGGTGTAGGTATAGTCTTAGAGTTGTTCAACCATCCATTAGAATATTGCTTACCTTTCTATCAAGCCATTGTCTCTCTCTGGAATGTGCTCACCTCAGATATTGGCTGACTTCCTTGTTCAGGTCATTGCTCAAGTGCCACATTCCAGTTGTTTAGCGCTGTTCTTCTACTTCATGTACCACTTCCATCTGTTAATTTCTCTTTTTCCTGCTTTAGTGTCTTTCTGACACTATTGTCCTCTGACATTTTCTTGTGTGTTTCTTGTCTGTAAGTTTCCTGTCTTGCTCCTTCAGGGAAAGCCGTTGTGTGTCCTCGCTTCTTCCTTCGTTTCTGGGAGTGTGCCAGGTTAATATTAGAGCCTAAAAGGTGGACCAGAGGTGGCCAGCTGTCCTCTGCATCCTGCATTAGAGGAGGGAAAGTGACTGGAGTCCAAAACCGAAAGGGCTGGCTCACTCCAACTGGTCACTGGGTCAGGACAGTTGCTGTCACAGTCCCCATGGGCTGGTAGAGGTGGAGAACTGCTAGAGAATTTGACCTGGGCTCTGGGAACTTGAGTTATAACTTTCTATGTGATTCCAAAAAATTATCTGATCTCTCTGAATCTGTGTAAAATAAGGACATTGAACTTCTGGCTCCTTCTAGTTTTGACAGTCTGGAATGTTGGTAATTCTCTGATTGGGTGCCAGGGAGCACTCTGTTTTTAACAGATACTATCTTTCTGGCTACCTTTGCCATATTAAGCTGCATTTTTCTCCTCCCTTCCCTTCCACGCCCAACACACAATCTTTTGTAAGAATGGAATTTTCTAATGCTTGGGGTCTTAGAACCATGTGGCAGAAGAAAGGGCAAAATAAAAATTGTGCTTTGGGTGTGCTATTTGAGCCAGAGCTAAATTTGAGTAAAAGCTTTGTCTGTGAGTTTACAAACATACAATTAAGGCTCTTACAGTTATCTAAATCCACTTTCTTGCCTTATAATTTTATGGTTAGAATCATTACAGTTGTTTTTAGATTTTCATTATAACTACAGTAGCCACAGATGGAACCAAATAGTGTTTGTTTATTTGTGTAACAAATTATGCCCCTCAGCTAACTTTACTGTGTAATTTGCATTGGGTGTGCATTTTGCAAAAAAGTATACATTGGTCTGAGGGTCTTTTCTTCAATTTCTTCTATATTTTCCCCCAAACAGCACTGACAATAGAAAATTGGGAAGTAAAATGCACATGTGGGGGCCCAGCTGATGTTTAATATTACACACGCCTTGGAGTAGACAGAGGAGCCTGACTTCAAATCCCACCTTACACTGTCAGAGTTTCATTAAATTTGGGCGAGTCAGATTACTTCACTGATTCCCTCCACCTCCACATGCTGAATTATTATACTTTATTCCCTTTTAAAGATTAGTGTTAAGTCACTTACAGAATATTAGCAGAGTAGGAGTAATTTAAACTATTAGGAATTTTAGTATCAGTTGGAGGTTGAGTAGAAATGAAAATCATTTGTCATAATTTAGGGACTTCCTGGCTATGAAAAGTTCTGTAATTATTCAACTTCACCTCTCTGCTTTGCTTTTTAATTTGTTAGTTTTAATTGTGGCAAAATACATATAACATAAAGCTCTCCATTACAACCATTTTACGTGTACTGCTCTGTGGTATAACATACATTACGTTGTACTGCTGTCACCATCATCCATAGCCATACTCCTTTCATCTTGTGAAACTGAAACTCTATGCAAATTAAACAACAGTTCCCAGTTCTTCCTTCTGGTGGCCACTATTCTACTTTCTGCATCTACGATTTTAGTGTTTTAGGTATTTCATACAAATGGAGTCATATAGTACTTGTCTTTTTTTGTGATTGGCTCATTTCACTTAGCATGCCTTTGAGATTCATTTATGTTGTAGCATGAGACATAACTTCCTTCTTTTAAGGCCAAATAATATTCCATTGTGTGTAATGCCATATTATTCATTCACTTGCAATGAACACTTGGGTTCCCTCCATCTTAAAAGATTATTGTGAATAATACTGCTATGACCATGGGTAGCAGACTTCTCTTTGAGACTCTCTTCAATTCTTTTGGGTTAATATTCAGAATTACTGTATTATATAGTAATCAAACTTTAATTTTGTTTGAGGAATGATCATACCACTGGTACCATTTCACCTTCCCACCAAAAGTACACAAGAGTTTCAGTTTTTCTATACATTTACCGGCATTTATTTATTTTGAAAAGAATGATAGCCATCCTAATGGTTATGAGGAGGTATTTCATTGTAGGTTTGATTTTCATTTCTCTAATACTAATGGTTAACATTTTTTCATGTGTTTATAGGACTTTTATATGTGTGTGTGTGTGTGTGTGTATTTTTTTTAAAGAAATGTCTCTTTGGGCTGGGGATGTGGCTCAAGCGGTAGCGCGCTCGCCTCGCATGCGTGCGGCCCGGGTTCGATCCTCAGCACCACATACCAACAAAGATGTTGTGTCCGCCGAGAACTAGAAAATAAATATTAAAAAAAAGAAATGTCTCTTTAAGTCCTTTAACCTGAAAATTCACTTGAAAATTCAACTTTTGCATAGTCTTTCCTGGAACTTCTCAGCAATAACAAATTTCCCTTGAAAGCTCGTTGCTTATGGCCATCCAGTAATTTTGTCTGCAGGTGATTTCATCCATAGATTTTATTTTTGTTGTTGTAGTTTCAAAAGAACCACCTGTAATAAACATGTTTTAGGAAGTGACAAAGCTAAGCTTATTTAAAAGAAATTGAAAACTCACAATTTGAATAGTTTGGGAACTTGGGTGGAAGTAGTGTTTTAGTTCAAATCAACATTGGAGGTCTAGATAAATCATCAGTGACTTATACTAAACCTAGTCCATTCTGGATTCCTGCTGAGATCAAATAATCATAAACTTATAACTAAAGAACATCGTATATGCCTATATTAAATTTTACTTCATCCTTCATACCCTGAGAGATTTTGTCTCTGCTACAAATCAAATAATTGGCCTTAGAAATGACCCCACTCCCCAGCATGACTAAGGGACTTTATTTCCTTACAGTAAGGGGAGGGGTGAGAGGAATGGCCTGGGATCATCGTTCTAGCAAAACTGCTTCTAACTCAAAAAATATTTTGAGGCTGGGTGTGCATGCCTATAATCCCAGTCGCTTGGGAGTCTGAGGCAGGAGGATCATGAGTTCAAAGCCAGCCTCAGCAAAAGCAAGGCACTAAGCAACTCAGCGAGACCCTGTCTCTAAATAAAATACAAAATAGGGCTGGGGATGTGGCTCAGTGGTTGAGCGCCCCTGAGTTCAATCCCTGGTAAATCTTTTGAGAAGTAAATTCTGTTTTTATTCCTTTTGCTCTATTGCTTAAAAATGAGAGAAGTGGTGAGTTTTTTGTAATTGGATAGGTTGATTTTTTTTTGCTAATTATAGCAGAAAATATTAATTCCTTCATGTATCAGAAAAATTAATTTAATTTGAAAAATTTAAAATTCCTTCCTTCCTTTATTCCACATACTTTATGTGGGGCCTCTGCTGTATGCCAGGCTCTTCTTTGATGTAGAAGATATGGGAGTGAATGTGGCCATTGTGCAGTGGTAGGGTTATATAAGGTTATGCACTATGCTGAATTGCTCTGGACTGAGGGGCTTCCTGCTAAAACTGGGAAAGTCCCTACATAGTAAGATAAGTTGGTCATCCTAAATGACAGATTCTGAGCCTAAGTAAGTTGAACAAAAAGTGAACAAAGTAATTCCAGGTAGTGACAAATATTTTGTAGGAAACATTCAGGACGATGCAATGGAGAGCATTTTGGGGTGGGGGTGGGGTGAGGAGGATGGATGAGGAGGTTGGGATGTAGCCAGAAGTGCAGGGGTGCTGAGAAGAAAAGGATTTGGGCTTCTTTGAACATAGAACAATATCCAGTATGACCCCAGTGAGCAAAATCGAATGTTCTGAAGGGAGGGAGCATTGGAGGGAGGGAGAGATAAGAGCTTTGTGATCCTTAGTAAGGAGCTTGAACAACACCACCACCAGTTACATTCCATTCTAGTCGATCACTTACATCATTAATCCCAGCTTCCCGTTTATAGAACAGGATATTGAAACAGGGACTTGAATAAATTAAGTATCTAAAGTCACAAAGCTCACAGTTGGTGGAGCAAAGATTCAAATTACAGTAGTACAGGATAGAACCCACACTTGTTAACTACGTGTAACTGAGGGGAGTCCCCTTGGCCAGGGTGAGAGGTTTTCATCTTCCAGACTCTCTAGCCCTCACTATACTGGCAACCATCCAGCACTAAGAATAAGCATTAATAAGCATTAATAAGTGGTGGCATTTATATGTCCCTCCCCCAGGCAGTGACACTTTTTGCCAAACCAGTAAGGAATGCTGGAGGACCCTCTGGAGATTTTGTTGACTTGCTGCAGTGCTGAATGGGGACAGTTATGGGATGGTTTGGAAACAGTCATTTTGTGTGTAATCAGGTCACTTCACTGCAAAAACATTTTTGTTTCTGCTTCCTTCCTTCCCTGGGTCTTGTCCAGGCAACAGTGTCTGAACTTTTCCAACCCAAAGGCCAGAGATAATGGGGCACAGCAGGTTGATGTTGTCAAAAGAGGGGAGAACTGTAGTTAGGAGCACACACACACACACACACACACACACTCACACACACACACCTTGAACCAGGGTATACATCCTAAAATGTGCTTCAAAAAATATGGCTAAGGAATAAATGAAAACCTCCCTAGTCTGTAACTGTTTTTCTGTTTGTCTGAGATCTCTTTTCTGCCCCAAGTAAAGGAAATGTGTGCATGCTATGAGCAAGTGCAGAGTAACACATGAGTTTCTTTCCCTTTCATTTCCATTTTTGACCTCGTCCTGATCACATATGTCACCAAAAGTCCCCTTCAGTGTCCCCTACCTATAAGTAACTTGTGGGTCCATTAGTTTTGCTTATTTGCAGGTGTTGCCTCTCATGGGAATCAAGGCTAGATGCTCATAATTATGTGCTTCCAACTGCTAATTTCCAACTCCTTGGAGAGCACAGCTCACATATCCACACCCCTTCCTAACTCAGTTCTAATAAAATCCAGAACCAATATCTGCTCAGGGCCAAGTTCTCAGAGCACAATCTCCCCTTCTCTGTTCTCTGGCCACTGAATAAACATCCTATTTGCCTTAAAACTGGTTATTAAGTTAATGGTATTGAGTACGAGAAAAACCTACAAATTTGGAAACACATACAGCATTACTGTGGCCAAGGATGCTTCTCTATGAAGGTGATGTCCAAGGTCATTCTTTCTCTTTCCTCTGGTAACATCCTTTCTTCCCTCCATGTTCCCCTGGGCACTCCTGTCAGTATCTCAGTAGGCCCTGGGGTTTTGGTGTGCAGCTCTAAAGAACACTGATTAGATCTGACCTGAATTCTGCTTCTGCCTCTTATTAGGTATGTGACCTTAGACAGGTGATTTAATCTCTTTGAATCTGTGTGTTCTCACTTATAAAAACAGGATGTAATGCCAGGCTCATAGGTACTCAGTGTTTTTATCATTTAATTTAAAATCTTGAGTGTTGGTCCAAAGTCAGAAATTAAGAAGGTCAAGGCAGCAGGGACATTGAGGCTTAGTGTAGTGCAAGGAATGGCAGAAGAACTAGAGATGAGCCAGAGCCTGTTCCAGTCCTGTGCTCTCTTCTTCTGCCTGGTTGCATTGAGTTGTCTGGGTACCCAACCAAGCACTATTAGACTTTTTTGTTCCTAAGTCAAAGGGCACATATGTTTTTGATTTATGGTAGTCTAAGGCAAATCTTGATGTCTTTCTTAATGTACCCATTACTTATACATTGCTGGTGGGACTACAAATTGGTGCAGCCAATTTGGAAAGTAGTATGGAGATTCCTTGGAAAGCTGGGAATGGAACCACCATTTGACCTAGCTATTCCTCTTCTCGGGCTATACCCAAAGGACTTAAAAATGGCATACTACAGGGACACAGCCACATCAATGTTCATAGCAGCACAATTCACAATAGCTAGACTGTGGAGCCAACCTAGATGCCCTTCAATGGATGAATGGATAAAAAATATGTGGCATTTATACACAATGGAATATTACTCAGCACTAAAAAATAATAAGATCATGGCACTTGCAAGGAAATGGAATGCATTAGAGCAGATTATGCTAAGTGAAGTTAGCCAATCCCCCCAAAAAACAAATGCCGAATGTCTTCTCTGATATAAGGGGGGTGTGACTCAAATGGGGTAGGGAGGAAGAACATGGGAAGAAGATTACCTCTAGATAGGGAAGAGTGATGGGAGGGAAAGGGAGGGGGAAGGGGAATTGCATGGAAGGTGGAAGGAGACCCTCATCGTTATACAAAATACATGTAAGAAGATCTGAGAAAAAAAAAAAGAACTGCGTCACCTTAGATTGGGTAGAGAGAAGTGATGGGAGGGGAGGGGAGGGGAGGTGAAGGGGGGAAAGGAAGGACAGTAGAATGAAATAGACATTATTATTGTTGTGTGTATATACGTGACTGCATGACCAATGTGATTCTGCAACCTGTACACTCAGAAAAATGAGAAATTATATCCCATCTGATTCAAATGTATGATATGTCAAGGTCATTGTACTGTCATGTAAAACAAATAAAAATTTTTTAAAAAAGAAAGCACTAGACTTAGAAGTAGAAGAACAAATTCTAGGCCACATTCACTGGGTCACCTCTTTCAGAGTTTGCATCTTTCATATAGAAAGCGTGCATCCTCATATACCTCATGTGGGCAAATGACATAGGGTAATGTATGAGGAACTTTTTTCTCCCGAGAAACCCTGACTCTGCCCTTCCAAAGTCTTCCCTTAAAATATTTTGCTTACACCTGTTAAAGACTCAGATTTTTTCAGTTTTCTCTTTTCTGTCCTCTATCCCTAATTCATGCACATCACCTGCCATGTAAATTCACACACACAAAACCACTCATACTCACATTTCATCTTGTCTTGTCATCTTTAAGGTTTTACTCTCTATTAGTCATCCTGAAGAATAGCCTGACAATATTTTCAGAGCTGCTAATGGGTTAATGTAACACAAAACCGCTTAGTAGACCAGGGTCTGTTAATTTTTCTGTAAAGGGCCAGTTAGTAAATGTTTTAGGCTTTGTAGACCCTGCGGTCTCCATTGCAATGATTCTGCTCTGCTTTTGTAACATGAAAGCAACCATAGACGACACATGAAGGAATGGTCATGGCTGTGTTCCAACCAAACTTTATGTACAAAAATGGATGATGAGCTCCATTTGACCTGTGAGCCTGTAGTTTGCCAATTTCTGTCACAGACAAAAGGATAACAGTTAGTTGCGGCAGTCACGAACTATGGCAGACGTCTAGGTCAGAGTTTTGGAGCAAATAAGGATTGGGGTGCTCTGACCCCTAACCCCTTCCATGCTCGAGTGTATCAACCTGAAGCTGCAGGCAGGGCTGGTCTCTCACCATGGAACCCTGGAGGCTACTGAGCTGTTGATTAGTTTGAGGTGGTTTGAGGATGGAAATTTACAAGTCGGCGGAAAGCTTTCTCTCTGCCAAGGACTGATTCAGAGTTCAGGGATTAAGCCTTTGGCGAGGAGATCAAACTGGAATTTTACATGTCCAGCTCCCACTAGCCCCAGGAACTAGGCTAGGGCTGGCTCCTGTGCTGCTGGCTCTGAGATGGTACTTAAAGTCAAGAAAGAAAGGAGAGGGTCCCTGTTTTCTGCTTTTGGCCTTGATTTTGTATATTTCTTCTCAATCTGAGATGAGAACATACTTTGGAAACAGCCAGGGAGCATGAAGGAATTTATTCCCAAGGCCAAGAGTGACTAAACTGCGGATCTTAAGTTCTCAGTAGGGATGCAGAGAAGCATGGGCACAAAACTTACACTTCATCCCAGCGGCTTTGTTTGGCTGGCTCCATTGCATTGCTTCCTGTGGGCCTGGAAAATGACCCCTACTTTCCTAAGAGCTGTGTCCTTGCCACACATGTTTGTGCCAACAGGCAGGATCTATTTCAAAAGAAGCTTTTTGTTACCCGTTGTCATTTTGGATCCTCCTGTTGTTGTCCGTCATGGTAAAAAATGTTCTCAAAAGATCCTGTATGTGGTAGAGTTGGAAAAGATGCCCCTGCACTGGTATGTCTTTTTATTTCTTACCGGGAAATATTGAGACCCAAACAGTGAGGTCAATCAACTTCGGGGTTAAACAACAAAGCTCAGGTGAAAGAAGGATTAGAATCCAAAATTCTCTGGACTTCTATTCTATGTTTATGAGACAGAATGACACTGGTGCTCTCTGATGATAAAGGTCATGGGGTTAAAGTCACCAATAGTAGATTTGAAACTGTATCTAAGAAGAACAGGGACTTTGTTTTTACCTTTTGACCTTGAGATATAAAGAAATTTTTGCTTCATTCTGTCAATCCAGTCTTATCAAATCATATCAAATCAATTTTGGCTTACTTGCCTGGAGGTCATCTTTTTATACTCATGTATCAGTCAGCATGGGCTTAGTTATGTTGTGGTAACAAATGATCCTCAAAGCTTAGTGGCTTACAAACTCAAATTTGGATTTCTCATTCATGCCTCATGCTTCTTGTAAGTTGTGGTTCTGCTCCTTATCTCTAGGAATGAGGTGGGCAGAGCTGCCTCTGTCCCAGGGGTCATACAAGTCATACAGGTCATAGCCAAGTCCATCACCTACTTTGGTAAATAAAGTATTATTGAAACATAGACATGATAATTCATTTGCATACTGTTTATGACTGTTTTTACTGCAAAACAACAGAACTAGAGAGTGGCAACCAAGATAGGATTGTCTGCATGGCTGAAAATCTTATGTTTTCACCCTCTACAGAGCCAGCCACTGACCTGGGTCTGTGAAACATGGATGGTTTGTGGCAGAAGGAAAGGAGATAGTGTGAACTGTGGTATGGTTCTTAAACTGTCTCCCTAGAAGTGACACTGATTGTTTCTGCTTGTGTTTCCTGAGCTAAAACAAGACACGCTGCTGTTATTGATCTCCACAAAGCGGCCAGGAAATAAATCTATTGCAAAATGTTTGTATTTTAATTGTATTCTGGATATATCATTGGTTGCAAACAATAGAATTGGATTCTTTAACTTAAACAGATGAAAGATTATGTGAAAGCCATCAGGTAAATGCAAAGTTGATAAGAAGGCCTTGGGAGGCTCCAGAGGGGACAGGGGAGTCACAGCCCAAACCCCACTGCAGCAGTTGCCTCTGTGACCTGGGGAGCTTGCCCTCTGGCCTCTCCTCACTGCACTGTTTCTTTCTCTGAAGCCACCGTGAGTAGCTTTAATTGAACCTTAGCTTGGATGTCACTCCCTCAAGATTTAAAGTGCTGGGTGGGTGCTGCTTACTGACCACATTTAAGCCATGTGGCCATGTCCTAGCTGCTGGGAAAAGGAACAGCAAGACTTCTTCATGTCTTATAGGAGGAAGGACCGTCACTCCCCTAAAGACTTACAAAGTGAACCTTTTCTTCGACATAAGAAACCATGCTGGGAAGCCTAGAAAGCCCCATTATTATCTACTCTCCTATTCAAGAGTTGGAAGCTGGGTGGAAAATTTGGCAAAGTTTGACACTGCTTTGAATTCAACTTCCTAAATGAAATGTTTGGAAAGGATGCCTTCAGCAGGCAGCCTAGAGGGATTGGAAGAAGGTAGGAGATTTCCTTCATTTTCTGGTCATTCACAGGCTAGGAAGACAGTCATTATCTGGATGTTTCTTTTTTTCTCAGTATTGTTTTATCCCCACAAAAGACCTTAAAAATTTGAATCAGCAATCCCAGCCTTGACCAGCATGAGAGAAGGATGGTAATATAGGTTTGAATCGAGTGAAATATGTTTTGTATTACTGCTCCCATCAGGTGCCACCTCTTGTGGTGTGAACAATTCAGATTGGATTGTCTCTGTGTGTCTTCACAGGTATGAAGAGCAGAGGTAGTTTGACTGGTTGAGTTGGGACCTGGTTTTGAGGGAGTGTGCTCAAAATATACAAAATCTGGCTTTGTGTAGGGGCAGAGAGTCACTCTAATGAGGGCCTGTTGTCCCACAAAAGGCCTCCCACTTGAACCCTTGAGAACCATATCCAAATGAAAAAATTATCAGACTTAATGATTGAAGGAAAATAACATCCGCTGTGCAACTTAATTTCTTAATCCATTCCTGGATTATCTTTCTACAAATGAATATTTTAAATAAATTTATGTTTTGAGTAACATGATTATATCACATCATACTTTTGCCTTAAAAATATTAGCTGGTTTTGTGCAGGTATTTTAAACTCAGTTTTTAGCTAAATTTTAGTATTTCTTTGTGTGTGTGTGTGTGTGTGTGTGTGTGAATGTGAAAACAGAATATGGATGTGGCCAGAAAAATTCTTAAACTTTAATTCTTTTTTTTCTTTTTTTGGGGAGAGGAGCAGGGTAGGTACTGAGGATCGAACTTAGAAACACTCAACCACAGAGCCACATCCCCAGCCTTAAATTTTCTAGAGAGACACGGTCTCACTGAGTTGCTTAGTGTCTTGCTTTTTGCTGAGGCTGGCTTTGATCCTCCTGCCTCAGCCTTCTGAGCCTTTGGCATTATAGGCATGTACCAACGGTGCTCTGCCTTGATCTTTAATCCTTTATCTGAGTTGATCAAGCAGACATACCTAGAGTTTCTCTAAAAGACATGAAACCTGAAGCAAGTAGAGCTGGTGAGATATTAGAATGTGCAGTCACTGACCTAAGGACCTGGAAGCCTACTTCCAGGGACTGTAGGGACTGAGGGTGGAGATGGTTTCTGAATGATTGCCTTGAACCTGATGACAGAACAAAGGTGTCCTCAGAGTGTGAGGCATATACCAACTCCTGTCACTTCCACACTTAGAATTACCTGCTGGAAATTGTCAATAAATTAGGTCCACATGGCAATATAGCCAAATGTTCAAAGATGAATAAAACAGGACCAGGTGAGTAGGAGGGGAGATAGTGGAGGCAGGCTTTCCATGCCCAGTGCTTCTCAGCCTCAGAGGCTGATTCTGGAGCCCATCATATCCCAGAAGCTTCAGTTTCCATCTCACCTGCCAGTGGAGAATAGAATAGGCTTCAAAGTTGGCTCTCCAATTTCTTACTAGAATAAAGACCCTAAAATCACATCTAAATTCTTTGAATCTTAGACTCTATCCCCATGCCTTCAGCCCTCAATTGGCATCCTGGTGGACTTTTTCCCCTATATCCTCACCAACATTCATTGATGCTTGTATTCTTGATTGTTGCCATTCTGACTGGAGTGAGATGGAATCTCAGTGTACTTTTGATTTGGATTTCTCTAATTACTGGAGATGTTGAACATTTTTCATATATTTGTTGACTATTTATGTTTCTTCTTCTGTGAAGTGCCTGAATCAGTTCCTTTGCCTACTTATTGATTATTTATTTTTTTAGTGTTAAGTTCTTGAATTCTTCATGTAACCTGGAGAATAATGCTTTGAGGTGCAAGTGGCAAAGATTTTCTCCCATTTCTTCACTCTCTTGATTGTTTCCTTTGCTTTGAAGAAGGTTTTTAGTTTAATGCCATCTCATTTGTTTATTTTTTATTTTACTAGTCCCCAAAAATTAAAGGGTGAAGGTTCTCTCTGATATGTGGATGCTAACATGCCACAAGAGGGTGGGGAAAGAATAGGAGTTCAATGGACTAGACAAAGGAAGATGAAGGGAAGGGAGGGATATAGGAATTGGAAGACGGTGGAATTTATCTGCCACAACTTTTCTATGTACAAATACGAATACTCCACAATGAATATCTACATCATGTACAACCAGAAGACCGGGATTCTAATGAAAGAGAATAAGATGTACTCCATAATTGTATAAATATGTTGAAATACACTCTACTGTCATGTATGTATAAAAAGAACAAATAAAATTTTAAAAATTGGCCTAAGACTTGCTTTTCTGGAACCTTGTTGATGCCCACAAATCTGACCTCTTTTATCTCCTTGTTATCTTCTCTGGCCTCCCCTACAAAATCAGTCTACCTCAAAGGTCTAAAATAAACTTAGATGTTTTCAAAGGAAATGAATCAGTATGTTGAAGAGCTATCTGCACTCCCAAGTTCATTGCTGCTCTATTCACAATAGTCAAGGCATGAAATCAACCTAAGTGTCCATCAATGGACAAAGACAAAATGGTATATATATATATATATATATATATATATATATGCACAATGGAATAATATTAAGCTTTGAAAAAGAAGGAAATTCTATCATTTGCAAGCATATGGATGAATCTGGAAGATATTATGCTTCATGAAAAAACTAGGCACAGAAAGACATATATTGCATGACTTCATTTGTTGGAATCTGAAAAAATCAAACTCGCAAAGAATTAGAAGGGCAGTTAAAAGGGATGGGGTAGGGTGGTACACAGAGAATAGAGACATATTGGTTAATGGTATAGATTTTCAATTAGGAGAACTAAGTTCTAGAGATATATTGTATAGCACGATGACTATACAATTAATAATAGTGTAATGTATAACTGAAAATTGCTAAGACAGTAGATTTGAAATGTTCTTATTCCACCATGTATACTTGTATCAAAATGTCATGTCAAACACCATAAATATATATATATTTTACATTAATTAATTTAAAAAAATGAAAAGAGAATAAACTTGGATGTGAGCTCATATAACTGGGTGTCCATGCCAGGCTGCCGTTTTATTTTTTCTTCTTTTCCCAGCAGAGAAACTTGACTAGGGATGGAGACTGAGGACTTCCCTTAGGATATGCAGTGGCTCCGCTTGAAGGCTCTTTTGAAATTCTCAGGATACTGTTTGGGGCACAGGGCAGCTTGTCCAGGCCCCTGTTCACTAATGCTGACTTCACTCTTCTTCACATTCATGTCTGCAGATGTTTTCTGTGGTCTGGGCTTGGTTTCAAACTCCAGAATCAGAAGAGGAATCGACTTTACCAGCCAGCCCAAGTGTGTCTTTTACAGGAATGCTTTTCAGGGTCAGTTCTTTAGTAGAGTGAAAAAGAAATGCATGGTCCTAATCCCTATTACGTGGGCCATACTTGACTAAAGCTTTTTCCTTTCATTTCCACTCTAAAGGTGATTTATTTTTATTGATGACAAAGGGAAAATTTTGGTTTTTCATTATCTGATTCATGAAAAAGAGGATATTAGTACAGATTGAGCAATCTTAAACCAAAAAATCTGAATTTATAAATGTTCCAAAATCCAAAACTTTTTGAACACTACCAGGACACTCCAAAAGTTTTGGATGTTGGAGCATTCTGGATTTTGGAGTTTTGCATTTGGAAAGCTCAACTGGTAATGCCTGTGCAAATATTTGAAAATCTGAAAAAAAAAAATCTGAAATACTTCTGGTACCAAGCATTTTGGGTAGGTGATATTTACTCAACCTGTAGGCAAGTTAAATTTATGATTTAACTTAATTAAAAAATGAAGCTGGGGATTTAGCTCAGTGGGAGACTGCATGCCTGGTGTTCACAACCTGGGGTTCAATCCTTAGTATTACAACAAAACAAAACAAACAAAACAACAACAACAAAACCAACCCATATTTAATGGATCAGAATCTTACTATTTCAACAAGAGAATTAGCTGAGGGATTATCTGGTCTAATCCTTAATTTTTAAAATTGGCAAACCTAGGCACAGTGAGAAAAAGAAACTTTGCCAAATTCACTCAAAGCTTTCCTTCACAAGTGTTCTTTTCTTTTTTTTTGGTCCCTTGCTCTTTCTATATGCAACTTCTCTTTCCTTTAGCAATCCCGTCAACTTTTTCCTGTAAACTGCTTTTAGTTACAGGATTATCAAATAAGAGTATTTTTTAAAGGCTTGTCACAGCTGTGCAAGTTGACACATAGGCTAGATCATGGGATAAGGGTATGGGCATCAGAAGTCCTGATAGTGCCTCCCACCAGCATGGTTCTCTTATGCTTCTAGTACGCCTATGCCTTAGAATCAGAACATCTAGGGCAGGATTAAGAAAATGTGGAGAGGTTCAAGGAAAATGATGAGGTAGGAGATGACTTGGAGGCCAGAGATAGGAGCGCCATGAAGCTGCATGGAACCTGAGAGGCACCTGGTTGGGGGATTGCTGGTGATGCATTATAAATAAATAGTGTTTTTCCAATCGGTATTCACCAATTCATAGCTGTGGATGTTTGGGGGAGGCACAAGAAAATGTTTTCACAGCCCTTGGGGGTGGTGTAATGAGAACCATGTGTGAATGGAATACTGAAGGAGCCACACCTGGGACACATTCAGCTCCCATCAGACACTAATGTGGGGAAAGAGCCAATGCATTTTGAATATGGCCTATTTTATGAAAAGATCAACACCAAAACAAACAAACAAAAAACAAAGCAACAACAAAAAATACTACTGAGTCTAAGATTTAGACATTTTTTTTTTTTTTTTTAACAAAAGACGAAAGACTCAGCCATGCTTGTGTTAAAAAGAACCAGGGAAAGAAAACGCCAGAGTCGGAAGGAAAAGGCTGTTTCACTTCTGCCTCATGTGCATCCCCCAGGGGGACTATCAAGTTACCTTCCAAATGAAAAGCAGGCACTTTAAAAATGACTTCATACCAAATGAAAAATGATTCTCATCTGAGTATGGCTGTGGGGGTGGAACATGGGATTTGTAACGGGGATATCTGTGGCTCCTCCCCTCTTCTGGACTCAGGGCTGCCAGGAAAGTGGGGATAAAGGATTGACTACCACTGATTTGAACAAAAATGCCATATTCAGTTTCTGCAGTTAAGGTAGTTTTGTTCTCATAGCTACTAGGATGTGAAAAAACAAAATTTTGCTGGGTGTGATGCAAGGACTCCAGATTTCTAAATCTTACTCTGCAGCAAATGGGGAGCCACAGTATTTTCCCAGTTGAATGCTGTCCTAGGATTGGCAGAAGGAAACTTTTATGACAATTGTTTGCCTCTTCTTGCACTGTTTCCCACTCTATCACCAACCTCAGTTTACCAAACTCAGCTCAGCAAATGCTCTGATGTTTTCATGCCATCATTGTTCCTTTGCTGAAGCTAGTTCTTCTTTTTTAATCCCTCCCCATTTGCTTGCACAAAAATCACCTCATTCTAATTCCCTGGGTTCATCTCTTAGCCTGGCACAGGTGCCCTTGTCATTCTTCATCTCTGTAATGGCATTCATTATGCCCTGTTGTAGTTATGGAGGGAATTATCTGCCTTAATCACTGGACCCTAAGCTCTTTAGGTGAAAGAAATGTACTCATTCATCTCTGAAATTCTAGTGTCCAGTAACTACAAGAACACCTGAAACCTGGTAGATATTCAGTAAAGCCATTTTTTTTAATGAATCAAAGAATTTCCATCTCTTGGCCTTATAAAGCTTCACCTGAGTTTCCAGCTTTGGACACAGATTCTGAAAACGTGGCTCATATCAAGCAAAAGTAACTGAACCCAAGGAAGAGAACCCTGGGTTCTGTTTTTAGGGCCTAGAGATCTCTGGAAATCACTGGAAACAAAAGACTTTCCAAACAAATAAAAGAATTTAGATTTTTCTTTTGTCTCCACAATCCTATTCATTTACAGCTGAAAGCAAACCTCACATGTTCAAAGTTCCCAGTATCTGAGATATTGCCTTCCACAGAAGCCCATGGGAGATCTTGTGGAAGGTATGGGATAGACTATAGAAGATTGTGGTGGACTTTGCTGCTTTGCTCAGTGCAATTTTGTGTTCCACTTTTGGGGTGATTATGGTCTAATTGTGGGTATTACCAGGTAAATGACAATGTAGTCATCAAACTACCAAGGACTTGTGGGCTGAAGGCTTATAGTACATTTGCAATTTTATAGCCTTATTTAATGCATTAATGCAAAATGATAAGTCCAATTTAGTGTGAAACATTGTGTACTATGACAATGTCTGCTGGTAACATAAGACTCTTTTGATTGTAAATAAAAACCCAACCTTAATGGATTGGTCAGGGAAAAAAAGAATTTATGTACTAAAGTTGAAAAATCCAGAGGAAGCTGGCTTCAAGCACAGATTGATTCAGGGATGCAAATGAAATCATCAAAGCTTAGGTCTCTTTTTTTAAAAATGTATTTGCTTTATTTTCAGATACCATCTTGTATCCCCTCACCCCCAAAGGTAGGGCCCAGGGTCACTCTTTCCAGGTCCACCTAAAATGTGAAAGACAAGAAAATTACCTCCTGGAAAATTTTATCTCTGGGATTCTTTTTGATCAACTTGAGTAGGTGCCTCCTCTTACCCATCCCTCTAGTTCTGTGGTTTGAGTGCCATGATGGTTCAGGCTTGTGACACTTGCTCCATTTCTGAAACTGGGGGTGAGGCCCCACATGTAAGGAGAATTCCCAAATCATCAAAATAAGGGATAATGAGTATCAGGGGCTAAAACAACAGATGTCCACTCCATGGGGATAAAGATGGAGGAGGCATAGCTAGATTATTCCCAGAGCTGATCAAAGTATGAATGCCATGTTCTGAGCAGTCAAGGCCAACTCTATACAAAGTACTACTTTTTCACTCAATGTTTGAAGTTTGGAAGATGGCCCCTGTCATACAGAATGAAGAAAGAATAAGTCTTTGATTGGAGTGAAGGGTGAAGGCACTTTCCCTGTGCACGTGAAATGCCTTCTTTGGGGAGCATCCTTTATGACTCCTGACTATAGTAATACAAAGAGAATGTGTTCTAATGACTGCTTCTTTGTCAGAACTTCTTGGTTGGAAGCCAAGTAACAAAATAGGAGAAGGTCTAAAGCCAGGGGCTCTGTAGGCAGGCAGCTCTGTCCTGGAGTGGTGAGATGGGCTGGAAGGAGCAGGGGGTGAGAGGACGTACTATGCTCTTTGTTCCTAGCGGCTTCTGCAACTGCATACAGGAGAGGCAACTGAGACAAGGTCATTCATTCCCTCATTCATTCATCTATCAAACATTTCCTGACCATCCTCCAGTTACTGGAAATATACTACCTGGCATACTGTATGTTTTCAATAAATATTTTTGAATAAATGAAATCGGGAGAAATATACTTTCATTTTACAATTAGAGATGAAAACTTGAGGATGAAAGCATATAACTGGTGATAACATTAGTGTTAGTGAGCTTCTGTAGTAGTGTAAATACAGTTGTCCCTCACTATCCATGGGAAATTGTTTCCAAGACTCTTGACTCTATCAAAATGTGCATTCTTGAGTCTTTTACATGAAGTGATGTAATATTTGCATACAACATACGCACATTTTCCAGTATACTTTAAATCATCTTCATATGATTTAACATTTTTATTAGTGCATTACAATTATACATTATAGTGAGATTACTTGTGCCACATTTGTACATTTATATAATTTGATCAATCTCATTCCCCAGTACTTTGCCCTCCCCTCCTCCTTTCCCTGATCTTTTTGCTCTACTCTTCTAATCTCCCTTCTATTATTATTATTATTACTTTGATTAGTGCATTATAATTATACACATATAAGCAGGATTCGCTGTGATAAATTAATACATAGATATAGCATAAATTGATAGATCTTGTTCCCTGGAGCTTCCCCATGCCCTCCCTAAATTATCTTTAAATTACTTATACTACCTAATATAATACAAACGTTATGTAAATAGTTGTTAAACTGAATTATTAAGAGAATAATGACAAGGAAGAATCTGTACGTTTTAAGTACAGCTGGAATTCTTTTTCTGCTTCCACTCTGAGGTTGGTTGTATGCTCATATGTGAACCACCCAGACACATAGGGCCAGCTACACAGTGAGGTAAGGATGAGTAATAAGAAAAGCAGCATTACTGATAGTTAACACCGGAGTTTTCTAGTTGCTTTCATGCTAATTTCCCTTACAACTATTATGCCATTTAACCCCCTCCAATAATGACTGTTAGGAACTGTTTGAAACTGTAAGTTTTCCATGTGAATCCCAAAATAATCTGTATCGTCCCTATTTTACAGAAGAACAATGAGAGGTTAACATACTTGCCCATGATCACACTGATATTAATTGGTAGAAGCAGGATCTTCCTAGTAACCAGACGGCTTTCACATATCGAGCCTTAATGCTGGACAGTCTGGGAGGGCAAGAACAGAATCGGAATAGAACAAGGGTCGCAGATTTCCTAATATTGTCCACTAGACAAATTGTGTATGTTCAACTGAATCAGGCAACTTCCAGTGAGGGCTTTTGTGTTCTCTCTCTCTTTTCATCACTGTGTTTTGAACTCAGTCTTGATTGCCAAGAGCCAGGTAGACTTGAAGCAGATGGGACTTGGACCAGAAAGGATAGAAGAGAGAAAGAGAATGGTCTTTTCCTACTTCTTGTCCATGTCCGTCTGTCGTTCCCTTTGCCCTCAGGTGAAGACTGGAAAAATCCCAGTAGAGGCATTTGTTTTCTAATTTTGCTTTCACTGAAGCAAGAAGGCAAGTGGTACCTCTTGAGTTTTATCATGCCTTCACTAATGTGGGCAAAAAGAATTGAAGAGTCAAGCTGAGACTTGGGGAACACTTTTATCAGAATGTTTTGACATCTGCCAATGTACAAACAGAAAGCTTTGCAGTGGCAATTGCTCCTTTCTGCTATTTCTGTATAGCTCCATTAGAGAGAGGTTGACATCTGCCAGGATGTTGCTAAGAGAAAATCAGCAGAGATAACCATGTATCTTTATTAAAAACAAAAAGAGTAAGAGGATTTTTGTTTGGAGGCATATGGATGGTGTTTGTAATTCTCATAGCCATATTATTGCTTATTCCACACCTAGTGACCTGGTTTAACTGTTTTTGAAGACCAAAAGCTTCAGCACATACATTTCAAAATAGGCTGAGAACTTGCCATAGGTACTGTTATGAGTCCCTGTTTCTGGAACTGTTAGGTTTCCATGTGAATCCCAAAATAATCTGTAGCATTTCTTTGCTGGAAAGGAGTTTGGGTTCTCATTAAGGATGGGCATGACCCTAAGTGCCCCCTGTGTTTGGCTGATGACCAAGCTGAATTTAGAACTGGCTCCATGTTCAACATATGCATGTTCTCATTTGGGAGAATAGTGGTACTCCTTGACCACCAGAACCCCCTTTACAAAAGAAAGGACAATTGTCTGGGAGGAGACTGTTTTGATTTCCAGAGAGCTTTAACTAACAGACCCCCCATGTACCATGCTGAATGTTTGTTGACCTTTTCTTTACCTTTTCCACTCAAAACTAATTTTAGTTCCTATAGGCTGTTAAGATACAGATATTCACTGTAGACCTAGCTAGAACTGGGCAAAAACCTTCTTGAAGAACAGTGATCCTATCTGGTCACCAACTCCCTAAGGTTGCTGTTGCCTTTTATATTCTTAATTATTTACCTAACTTTAATCTACTTAAAGGAAGCATCACTGTAGTGTGAAGGGGAAGTCACACTGGAGTCTAGGCACCTGGATCTGAATTCAGGCCTTGCTGATTACTAGTTGTGTGACCTTTGGAGTGCTTCTGGGTCTCTCTTTGCTTCAATGTTTTTCATCTATAAATCAGGATAATAATAGGAACTGCCATAATGAAATTTCTTGTATAAAATGAGAAAAACATATACAAGTAATTAGAGTACTGCCTGTCACATAGCAAACATTCAATTTATGTCATCGTTACTATGGAAGTTATATAGAATATAGCTCTTTAGATATTTTTCTTTGGCATGAACTTGATTATTTACTTGGTTGTTGGGTAAATATTTAGATAGGTTAAAATGAACAGGTGCCAGGCATCTGACAGCATGTCCTCTCATTGAAATTCATTCATTCATTCCTTCATACATCTGTTTGACACATACTTGGTGGAAGGTAATATATCAGGCTTTGATAGTCTGGGAAAGAGCAAAGTAGATGCTTCCTAACACTCAGAATTGATGCCCAAAGGGAAAAATAGATACAAATAGTCACAGATTGTTGTTAAGTTCTTGGGCAATTTAAAGGAGGCATGGCAATGCTAAGGTCTTCAGTCTTGCTTCAGCCTGGAGTCCAGGAAGGTTCTGGAAGCCTGCCTCTACACTTTTTTGGGGGGGCAAGGTAGGAGACCCATGACATTTCTCCATTCACTATAAAGTTTGGAGTCTGGAAGAGGTTTTAAGCTAGATGAAACTGAAGTTTCCTTTCAAGGATGAGAATCCATTGATCTATCAACCTATCTGTATTTCCTAAGCTTTTATACTCAAGGGGTAAGGAAATTGGGTGGAGCTAGTGGAAATTGCTCACCTGGCCCCACCTGATGTTTCCTGGGGTAGGTTGGCTGGGGCTGGAGGTGCCAACCTGGCCTAACTCCCTTGTCTTGGCCCTGGCCATTGGCCAGGGCATCTCAGTCCTTCTCTGTGCAGCCTCACTTACCAGCAATGTCCTCATTCATCCATTCACCTGGAGCCTGGCAGCTGGCTTTCCAAAGGGTGCAAATCGAAAGTGCAATGTCTCTCAAGTCGTACAGTGACACTTAAGCCAAAGCAAGATGTAGGGCCATTTAGATTCAAAGGAAGAAGAAAAAAACTTTGCTTTTTTATGGCAGGAAGAACAAGTCTCTTTGTAGAAGAGCTGGAGGGAAGCAGGTGGATTACTGCAGCCACCTAGGGTTCTCAAAAGTAATTAGATCTAGGATTTCATAAGCTTCCTTTATCTAAGCATTTTACTTGTGATATCTTATTTAATCATGACTTTTTAAGGTTTATTAACCCAATTTCACAGAGCTCATTGAAGCTTAGAGATTGTTAGGTTAATTGCCTGAGCTTCTTTAAATAGTAAAAAGTGGAATTAGAATTCAGACTCAGGCAGGTTGGCTCTGGAGGTTAAGTACATGTAATATTTTGGATCTAGGTATGTCCCCCCCAAAACTTGTATGTTAGGTATTGCAGCAATGTTCAGAGATGAAAAGATTGGATTTTGAGAACTGTAACCTGATTAGTATTAATCCATTTGAAGGATTAATAATTTGAATGGCTACTAGATGGTAATTGTAGGTAGGTGGGGTGTGGCTGAAGGAAGGATGTCACTTGGGGAGTGCCCTTGGGGACTGTGTCTTGTCTCTGTCTCCTCTTTCTCTCTGCTTCCTGGCTGCCACAAGCTGAGAAGCTTTCTTCCTCCATGCCCTTCAGCTACGGGGCTTCCTCCTTTCAGCCAGCCAACCACAGATTGAATCCTCTAAAACCATGAACCAAAATCAATCTTTCCTCCTCCACGTTGTTCTCATCAAGTATTTTGGACATAGCAATGAAAAGCTGCCTAATACAGCACTAACTCTGCCTAACACTGCCTACCATGTAATACCAGTGTGGATATACTGGATGATGAGTATTTTTTTGTGGTTTACTCTTTCATGGGTATTATTGTATTGACATTCTATCCCTTGTGGCTGCTTTTACTGTTATCTTGTTCAGGTCTGAGTTAAGTATCTGAATGTCTTTGAAACCAGAAAAGACATGAATGCGACTTTAGAGCAAGCTGAACTCTAGTTTTGAATCAACTCCTCTTACTTTCTTCCAGAGCAAAATACCTTTGATGGCTGATGCTCCACATTGGTTTCCAAATATGTTTTTATGATATGCTACCAGGAGGAGTGTGTGTGTGTGTGTGTGTGTGTGTGTGTGTGTGTGTAATTTTCACATCTTAGTGAGATTTTTCATTAAATTATATCTATTTGCTTGAAAGTCATGAGATTTTTGTCCTTTCTGCTCTTTTGGAATTAGCTCATTTTATGAAATGATAATAAGAATATATTCTAGATGTTTTTGAGTGAGGATACTTGGAAACAAAAATGTTGGTACTCCTCTATTCACGACCAAAATATGCCAATTTTGACATTGAAGTCCCAAGTTCTGAGGACCTGTGTTCTAGTAGAAGAAGGAAGCGGGATGATGGGGCCATTTTTATGATTTGAATGTAGGATGTCCTCCAGAATCCCATGTGTGATGCAATGCAAATGTTCAGAGGTGAAATGATTTAAGTTATGAGAGCTGTAACAATCAATGGCTTAATCCACTGATATGGATTAACTGGCTAGTAACTGTAGGCATGTAGGGTGTTCCTGAAGGAGGTAGGTCACTGGGGCAGGCCTTTGGGTTATATATTTTGTCCCTGGTGAGTAAAGCTCTCTGATTCCTGATTGCCATGTCCTGAGTTGCTTTCCTCTGCCTTGATATTCTGCTTCACCTCAGGCAAAGAGTAATGGAACTGGCTATCCATGGACTGAGACCTCGGAAACTGTGAGTGCCAAATAAACTTTTCCTCTATAATTGTTCTTTTCAGATCTTTTGGTACAACAACGAAAAAGTTGACTAAACTAGTCATTAGGAGAAAGAGCTGAGGAATCTCACTTTCACCACCAACCTCAAAACAATAGAATATAGCATATCTTTCTTCTTGCAGGTTGAAATAGATCATTTGATGATATTATTTATTTAATGGCTTTTTTATCTCAGAAAAAGTCTGGTATTCAGTGAGTACACAGTAAATGTGAGAGTGTAATTATCATTGATCCTTATAAAATTCTTGCACACTGTGAAATGGACATTCTTGTAACTATTTCCTAATTAGCCCTGGCCAAACAATTAACATATTTTTTAAATTTGTTCCACTTAGTTATACATGACAGTAGAATGCATTTTGACACATCATACATGAATGGAGTATAATTTCTCGTTTGTTCGGTAGTACATGATGTAGAGTTATACAGGTCACATAATTATATATGCACATATGGTAATAATGTTCGGTTTGTTCTACTATATTCCTATCCTCATGGCCTCTCCCCTCCCTTCACTTCCCTCTGTCTTTTCTAAAATACCACCATTCCCCGCAATCCCTTATTGCAAATTATCAGAGAAAACATTCGGCCTTTGCTTTGGTTCTTTGGGATTGGCTTATTTTGCTTAGCAAAATATTATCCAGTTCCATTCATTTACTGGAAAATGCCATAATTTCATTCTTTTTCAAGGCTGAGTAATATTCCCTTGTGTACATATATATACCACATTTTCTTTATCCATTCCTCTGTTGATGTGCATCTAGGTTAGCTTTGCTATTGTGAATTGAGCTGCTATAAACGTTGATATGGCTGTGTCCCTGTAGTATGCTGATTTTAAGTCCTAGGAATGGGATGACTGGGTCAAATGGTGGTTCCATTCCAAGTTTACTGAGGAATCTCCACAATGCTTTCCATAGTGGTTGCACCAATTTGCAGTCCCAGCAGCAATGTATGATTGTACCTTTTTCCCCACATCCTCATCAACACTTACTATTTTTTGTATTCTTGATGATTGCTATTCTGACTGGAGTGAGATGGAATATCAGTGTAGTTTTGATTTATATTTCTCAAATTGCTGCAGATCTTGAACATTTTTTTCATATATTTGTTGACTAATTATATATATATATATATATATATATATTTTTTTTTTTTTCTGTGAAGTGTCTGTTTAGTTCCTTGGCTCATTTATTGATTGGGTTATTTGTTTTTTTGGTGTTAAGTTTTTTGAGTTCTTTATATATTCTGGAGATTAATGCTCTTGGGATTTTAATAGGAATTGCATTAAATCTGTATAACACTTTTTATAGTATGGCCATTTTGAAAGTGTTAATTCTGCCAATCTAATTTTTTCACATTCTATAGGCTATCTCTTCACATTATTGATTGTTTCCTTTTCTGAGAAGAAGCTTTTTAATTTGATTTCATTCTATTTATTTATTTATTTATTTATATTGGTCTGCCTGTATTAATCAGCTTTCCCTTATTACAACAAAGTCCTGGAGGCAATCAATTACAAAGAGAAAGGCCTTGCTTTGGCTCATGACTTTGGAGCTTCCAGTTTAAGACTGAGAGGCCTCATGATTTGGGCCTATAGGGAAGATGGCACATCATGTGGCAGAACAATACTGCTCATGTCATGAGCTTAGGAAGAAGAAAGAAGACCAGGAAGCGACTGGTCCCAAAATCCCCTTCGGGGGGGTGGGGGGATGCCCCCCAGTGACTTAAGTATATACCATAAGGGTCTGTCTCCTTAAGGTCCCACAATCCCTCCTAGTGCCACCCAGGGGATGAGGTATGAAACACATGGATCTTTGTGTGGCCATTCAGTGTCCACCATTTAGCATTCTACCTCTGGCTTCCAAAGGCTCATGTTGATCTCACAATGTAAAATGCATTCATTCCATCTCCAAGTGTCCTTAAAATTTTAATTCTTCCAACATTGTTTGAAATTCCAAGTCCTAAGTCTTCTCTGAGACTTGAGCAAACTCAGCTGTGAGCATCTATGAAAATAAAATAAAATGATATACTTTCAAGATACAATGGTAGGATAGGCTTAGGGTAAACATTATTCCAAAAGGGGGAAACAGGAAAATAGTGAGGAGAGATTGCCACAAAGATGACCAAAATCCAGCAGGGCAAACATTGAACCATAATCCTCCATGTCTGGCATCTGGGGCACATTGTGGTGGGATATAGGCCTGGGCAGCACTGCCCTTATGGCCTGGCTGGTTGTAGCTCACATGGCCTCTCTCTTGGTGGCTCTGCTCACTGCCTGCAGCTTTTCCTGAGACGTTACAGATAGCTGGGACTCCTTGGATCTCCACTGAAGCTTTGGTTTCACTTGCACTCCATTACACATTGCCCTGTTGGGGCTGATTGCAGAGACGGCAACCCTGAAGCATGCTTAGTGTCTCCCAAGCTTTGATTTGATATCTCAGCAGAAGCCACTATGACCTCAGAACTGTCACATTCTGCTTATCTGCAAAACCAGCATCATGTGGATGACAACAATTTCTGTTGCCTGTGCTTTCTGAATCATAGTTGATGAATGATTTGCCAGCTAAACATGAGAAATGAATCTCAAGATAGTTCTAGGCCTAAAGGGTACCCGAGAGCTCTTTTCTGAAGTGATTCTGTCTTGGAAAGTCTTCAAAACAATTTTCATTCCTATATTACTTTGTCTGTGATGGGTGGGCTTCGCTGATTTCTGAAGTATCCTCTAGGCATCTTTCATATTATCCTCATGCAAAACACTTGACTTCTTTTTATTTTATTTATTTTATTGTTTTTTTAATTGATTTTATTTTTTAAAATACATGACAATGGAATGCATTACAATTCTTTTTACACATATAGAGCACAATTTTTCATATCTTTGTATATAAAGTATGTTCACGCCAATTCATGTCTTTCTTTATACATGTACTTTTTTGCATTACAATTCTTATTACACATATATACCACAATTTTTCATATCTCTGTTTGTATATAAAGTAAGTTGACACCCAATTTGTGTCTTCATACATATACTTTGGATAATGATGTCCATCACATTCTACCTTCCTTGCTAATCCCCTGTCCCCTCTCTTTCTCTCCCACCCCTCTTCCCTATCTAGAATTCATCTGTTCCTCCCATGCTCCCCCTCCCTACCCCACTATGAGTCAGCCTCCTTATATCAGAGAAAACATTCAGCATTTATTTTTTGGAGGGTCCATTTATTGATTCTTGATTTTATTTCTTGCATGTTAGGAGTTTTGTTAAGGAAGTCAGTTCTGACCTAGTAAAGATTTGGGCTTACTTTTTAGTCTATTAAGCACAGAGTCTCTGGTCTAGTGCCAACGTCTTTGATCCACTTTGAGTTGAGTTTTGTGCATGGTGAAAGATAGGGGTTTAATTCCATTTTTCTACATATGGATTTCCAGTTTTCCCAGCACCAGTTGTTGAAGAGACTATCTTTTCTCCAATGTATGTTTTTGGTGCCTTTGACTAGTATGAGATAACTATATTTATGTTGGTTTGTTTCTGTATCTTCTATTCTGTACCACTGGTCTATGTATCTGTTTTAGTATCAATACCATGCTATTTTTATTACTATGGCTCTGCACTGTAATTTAAGCTCTGGTATTATGATGCCTGCCTCCTGCTTCATTTTTCTTGCTAAGGAATGCTTTGGCTATTCTGGGTATCTTATTTTTCCAAGTGAATTTCATGATTGCTTTTTCTATATATGAAGAATGTCATTGGGATTTTAATAGGAATAGCATTAAATCTGTATAACACTTTTTATAGTATGGTCATTTTGAAAGTGTTAATTCTGCCAATCTAAGAGCATGAGATATTGTTCCATTTTCTAAGGTCTTCTTCAATTTCATTTTTTAGTGTTTTTAGTGCTCTGTAGTCTTTATTGTAGAGGTCTTTCACTTCTTTTGTTAGATTAATTCCTAAATATTTTATTTTTTTAATTTATTGTGGACAGGATGGTTTTCCTAATTTCTCTTTTAGTGGATTCATCACTGCTGTATAGGAACGCATTTGATTCATGGGTGTTAGTTTTATATCTTGCTGCTTTGCTGAATTAATTTATTAGTTCTAGCATGTTTCTAGTGGGGTTTTTGGATCTTCAAAATAGAATCCTCTCATTGGCAAATAGTGATAGTTTTGAGTTCCTCTTTACTTATTTATATCCCTTTACTATGTTTCTCTGTTTAATTGCTCTGTCTAGAGTTTCCAGGACTATGTTGATTAGAAGTGTTGATAGAGAGCATCTTTATCTTGTTTCAGTTTTTAGAGGGAATGCAATTTTTCTCCATTTAGAATGATGTTGGCCTTGGGTTTAGCATAGATAGCTTTTACAATGTTGAGATATGTTCCTGTTGTCCCTAGTTTTTCTAGTGTTTTGAACATAAAGGGGTGCTGTATTTTGTCAAATGCTTTTTCTGCACCTATAGAGATGATCATATGATTCTTGTCTTTAATAAGTCTATTGGTGTGATGCAGTATGTTTATTGATTTCTGTATGTTGAACCAGCCTTGCATCCATGGGATGAACCTCACTTGATCATGTTGCACTCTTTTTAATATGTTTTTGTATGCAGTTTTCCAGAATTTTATTGAGAATTTTTGAATCTATGTCAAAAATATTAGTCTAAAGTTTTTTTTTTTCTTCATGTGTCTTTGTTTGGTTTTGGTATCAGAGTGATACTAACTTTATAGAATGAGTTTGGAAGGGTTCCCTCCTTTTCTATTTCATGGAATTATTTGAGAATTATTAGTGCTAATTCTTCTTTGAAGATCTTGAAGAACTTGGCTGAGAATCCATCTGGTCCTAGGCTTTTTTAGTTGGTAAGCTTTTGATGCCAATCTTTTGTTACATTGCTTGAGATCCATCTATTCAAATTGTGTATGTCTTCCTGGTTCAGTTTGAATAGGTAATATGTCTGTAGAAATTTGTGAATGTCCTCAAGATTTTCTGTTTCACTGGAGTATAAATTTCAACATAGTTTCTGTATTTCAGTTAATGTCCATTGTGATATTTCCTTTTTCATCACAAATTTTAGTAATTTGAGTTTTCTTTCTTTGTCTTCACTAGAGTGGCTAAGGGTTTATCAATTTTATTTATTTTTTCAAAGAACCAAGTTTTCATTTTGTTGATTTGTTAAATTATTTTTTTAAATTTCATTGATTTCACTTCTGATTTTAGTTATTTCCTGTCTTCTACTGTTTTTGGTGTTGGTTTGTTCTTCTTTTTCTATGGCTTTGAGATGTAATTTAGGTTTTTTTATTTGTTGACTTTCTAGTCTTTTAATGAATGAGTTCAATGCAGTGAACTTTGCCCTTAGCACTGCCTTCATGGTGTCCCAGAGATTTTGATATGTTGTATCACTATGAAGCCAGAATTAGACAGGCAGTCGGTGTAGATAGGTAAATTGAGTCAGGTTGGATCAAGGAGGCCAATTTTGAGTGAGTCTAGGAAGTTGGAGACTGTCCCCTGAGGGATCCTATCAAGAACCTGCACCTGCTCCAACCAAGGTAACCCATCTCAGGAATTTCCCCTCCCTACAGGGATCTATAAGATTGTCAATGTGCCCTTACCAGGCTCCACCCTGCCCTTCCCGCTTTAGCCCACCTGTTTCCCACCTTTTGGCACTCCCAGTCAAGTGTGCAGGAAGGAGAAAGATAAGGAGGAAAAGGCAAGAGAACAAAGGAAGCCTAGGACAATAAATAGGGCAGAACACCTGGCTTCTTGGGATACCAGGATACCAGCTATGGCCTCCTTCTCCTTCCCAGGAGAAGTCTATGTTACCACTTTTTAAATAAACCCTGCTTTATATGCTTGCCTCCACATGCTTCTCTAATGTTCAAACTTCAACATGTGGGGAAGCAGGACTCGTCACTGATAACCGGCGGTATCAACTATTCTCATTTAAAAATATATTTCATGATATATGCTCACAAAAATGTATTTTTCTACCCCTGATTTCTTCTGTTATCCATTCATCATTCAATAGCATATTATTTGGTCTCTGGATGTTTAGAGTAGCTTCTTTTTTAAATCATTGATTTCTATTTTTATTCTATTATGATCTGATAGGATGCAGGGTATTATTTCTATTTTTTTTTTGTGTTTGCTAAGAGTTGCTTTATGGTATAATATATGGTCTATTTTAGAGAAAAATTTATGTGCTGTTGAAAAGAAAGTGTATTTCCTCATTGATGAATGAAATATTCTGTATATGTCAAATCTGAATTATTAACTGTCTTATTTAGTTCTATAATTTCTTTGTTTGGGTTTTGTTTGGAAGACCTCTCCAGTAGTGAGAGTGGTTTGTGAAAGTTACCCACTATCATTGTGTTGTGTTCTATTTGAAGTTGAGAATGGTTTGTTTGATGTATATAGATGCTCCATTGTTTGGGGCATAAATATTTATGATTGTTATATCCTGTTGATGTATAATCCCCTTAAGTAGTATGAAATGTCCTTCTTTGTCCCTTCTGATTAGCTTTGGCTTGATGCCCATTTGCTTCTGATATGAGGATAGAAACCCCTGCTTTTTCATGTGATCCATGTGAATGATATCTTTTTCCCCATCTTTTTCTTCTGGATAACAGAAGAAATCAGGGATAAAATAAAAGAAACATACCTAGAGGTAAATGAGAATAGTGACACAGCAATCAAAGTATGTGAATGTTTTTGTCTATCAGGTGAGTTTCTTGGAGATACCATATTGTTGGGTCTTATTTTTAATCTAATCTGACACACTATGTCTTTTGATTGATGAATTTAGGCCATTGAAATTCAAGGTTATTATTGAGGTATGATTTGTATTTATTTCTAGTTTTTCATTTGAATTTTTTCTCCTTTGATCAACTATTCCTTTAGTGTAATTCCTCCCTTCACTAATTTCCATTTGTTTATTCCATTTCATCTTTATAGAATTTTTTTAGGATGTTTTCTAGTGTAGGCTTTCTAGTTGTGAATTCTTTTAATTTTTGTTTATCCTGGAAGGTTTTTATGGAGCATCTATGTACATCAAACAAACCATTCTCAACTTCATCTTCATATATGAAGCTTAATTTTGCTGGGTATAGGATTCTTGGTTGGCATCCATTTTCCTTCAGAGCTTGGTATATGTTATTCCAGGACATCCTCACTTTGAGTGTCTGAGTTGAGAAATCATCTGAGATCTGTATTTGTTTTCCTCTATATGTGATCTAATTTTTTTCTCTCATAGCCTCTAAAATTCTATCCTTATTCTGTATGATAGGAATTTTCATTATAAAGTAATTTGATCTGGGTCTGTTGTGATTTTGCACATTTAGGGTCCTGTTTGCCTCTTGTATTTGATTTTCCATTTCCTTATTTATATTTGGAAAATTTTCTGCTATTATTTCATTGAAAAGATTGTGCATTCCTTTGGTTCCTCTATGCCTTCATCTATCCTCATGAATCTTAATTTTGGTCTTTTCATGTCACCCCATAATTCTCAGAAGTTTTGTTCATAGTTTCTTAACATCTTCTCTCCATAGCCAAGTCTATTTTCAAGATTATATATTTTGTCTTCATTGCCTGAGGTTCTGTCTTCCAAATGGTCTAGTCTATTGTTGATGTTTTCTATTGAATTTTAAACTTGATTTATTGTTTTCTTCGCTTCAAGAATTTATTTCTTTTTTTTTCAGAATATCTCTTTATTGAAGTGATCTTTCGATATCTGCATTTGTTCTCCTACATTATCCTTTACTTAGCAGAGTAGTTTAACTATGTACATTCTAAACTCCTTTTCTGACATTTTTTTTGACTGTGGTGCCAATGGATTCTGTTATTGGAGTATATTGGTTTGACTGGAGTGATTTGTTCCCATGCTTTTTCATTTTATTTGTGTGTCTACCCATATAATAGTATAGATCTGAGGCAGTAGAATTTCTACCCTGTGGATTTATAGTGTCCCTGAAGGTTTCCAGAACTTCATTGTTTAGGGGAAGATAAACAATAACAACAGCTAATGCAAACAGTTACAGCATTAAATCAGAGACATCTACAATGTTAATTATCACAAAAAATAGAAATGATATAATCAGTTATTATCTATAACAAAAACAGCAAGTTTGCAAAAGGATTTACATTTTCAAGTGATGGACAAACAGAGAACAAAAGTGCAACAGGATGTGATGATTATGAGGGAAGGGAGAGACAACAGAAGTAAAAGACTAAAGGAAGAGTGAAAGAGAAAACTATAGTTTGGTTGTTAGCAGAAGAAAAGACAGGCTCACGGGTAACAGGTAGGAGGAAAAATATATATATAAAGTAAAAATTTAAAAATACAAAACATAACTAAAATGTACTAATCAAACATCCTAGTACACAAAAAAACTAATCCATGTGAAATAACTGGCTTCAAAAATGCTAGAGATCAGAAGAGAGAGAGAAAAAAGAAAATTGTACAAATATCCATGTACCATTAGGTTCGCAATTAAACAGTGAAAAATAATTTTAAGAAAAAAAGAAAAGAAAAAAATCTTGGTGAAAAGTTGGAAAATTCATTCTGTTGGAGTTCAAAATATTCTCAGCTTCTCTTTTCAACAGTGTTGAGTGTAATGCTCTACCCTCTGGACTGCTGGAGTGAGAAAGGTAACCCTGTAGGTGGAGTTCTTAGAGGCAGAGTTTAGACTTAGGTGGGCTCCAGGTTCTTTGCTGAAAGCTAATTGGTCTGGAGATTATAAATCAGCACACCTCAAGTGCCCAGTACTTACTGGTCCATGCTGGAAGACTTTACCCTAGGGATCTCCCCTGGGTTCCACTTTTGTGATGGAGGATCCAATTATTAATCCCCTATGTCACCCTATGTCACCTGCAAACCCCACGTTTTCTGGTCTTGGGTTCAGTCTCCAAACAATTTTTTCTTGTCTTGCCTTTCTGAGTTCCTGGCAATAGTGTCTCTCCCAGCCCATCCTGCAAGTATGAGGATTGGAGGGGGAGGGGTAGAATCCATTGAGTTCCCATGACTAATTGTTTCCAGTGTAAATCTCTCTCCACATTCGAAGCTGTGCTGCTGGGGATTTTTTCCTTATAGTTGTTGTTGTTATTATTATTATTTGGTATTAGGGATTGAATTCAATCCCTAATACCAAATAATAATTCAACCACTGAGTCACATCCCCAGCCCTATTTTGTATTTTATTTAGAGACAGGTTTCACTGAGTTGCTTAGTACCTTGGCACTCACTCTGGCTTTGAACTTTCAATCTTTCTGCCTCAGCCTCCTGAGCTGCTGGAATTACAGGCATGTGCCACACACCCAAGTTTTCCTTATTTTATTGTATCCAACCTCTTGTGTCCCCAGTCTTCTTTGAATGTCCTGTTATAGGTTCCAGTAAAGTACCCCCCTACACACACACCTTTTTGTTGTTTACCCACTTTGCAGATAAACTATCTCTCTGTTTTCTTGGTTTCACAACATGGAGCAGCCAGGAACGTGACCTGTATTCCTCCATCATGGATCTTCAGCAATGAACATTTCTGAACCAGCTCCGTGAAGATAGTGATATGGACAGGAAAAAACATCAGTGAGTGGCTGAGAACCCTATAGGTTTCTGAAACCAAGTCAAATTATGAGAACAAATGGTCTTTTCTCCACAAATTCTCAAGACAGATGAGGAATTATCTCCTACCTCTTTAGAGTCCTAAGCAAAATATTTGAGTTAGAGCCAAAAGGCTCTCCCAGAGAGATAGTTCAGATTATTAAAATTGCATCTAATGGAGGGATTTGGGGGAAGATAGTAGCAATTGAGCAACTTTGATGCTCTCATGTTTAACACCTTCTTACAGCTGTCCTAGGCTTGCATGTGGTCAAGATTGGAAGGGTGTGACCCTCAGGCTTATCAGAGTCCAAGAAGGCCAACCAGGAGTGAGACTTTACAAAGGAGCCTGAGCATCTGAGTGAGGGTGGTAGACCAATACAAACCCCAGAGACCTGTGACCTCACACAGTGTATCTACCTTGCATGTTATGCTAAGAGGTTCTCTGGGTCCCCCACCTACCAGAACCATGGGTGAAGCTGCCTAAAGTGCTTGGATCCCACCCTCCACTGGGACCAGAGAGAAACAGATCTTTCAGCTGAGTATCACTGGAGAATTTCTTTTTGTGCTTCAGTAGGATGTTTTACTTGCAACTCTTTATGAGTTTGCTACTGATCAAGGTTTTCAATCAATCTGACTCAAGCCCTGAGGGTGAAGAGAAATAGAAGCAAGCAAAGAAAATTTACAAGGAAATCCTGGAGAAGAGAAAGCTGTGTTCTGAGAACAAGCAACTGGAGAAGATAGACAAATCATGAGTTGATCAATAAAAATAGTACAAAATGAGGTATTTCAGAATGAGAAAATTGATTTAAAAAAATTTAATAGCTTAGTGAAACAAGGACAAGGCTGTTAAGAAAAAAAATATTGGCCTTGAAGATGAAATAAAAGAAGATCTTTTGAAACAAAAAGGAAAGGAAGTTTAATGGAGGAGAGATGGTTGGTAAATGTTATGTAAAGAAAAATAGCACTTTATTAGGCTTGAGTTGATAGGATGGCCAACTCCTGGTCTGTCACATAAGTAGCTGGCTATTTTGTGGACTTTGGAGTACACAGAAGGATATTGTAAAGCTAGAAGTGGCTCAGATGTGATAGATATCTAAGAATGTCCAATCACTGTACACTAGAAGACAGGGCATGGTATGCAAAGGTATTATTTCTTTTTCATCTTTGATCTTTCTTTCTTTTTATTGGCATCACTAGTTGTGCCCACTGATAGATATGAGGAAAAATATAGGCTAGGCTTTAAATAACTTTTTTTAACAACAAGGGTTGTTGAAATCTAGAATTTATCATCTCAGTTGCTGGTTGAGGTAACATATTTTTCAGTGTTCAAAGGAAGAACTGAAAATAGTAAGTGCAATAATTGGCTTTAGAATTCCAGTTTCCCAATAAAAAATGATATACTCTGGGAATGTGATTTTGGCAGTTTTCTCAATGTATTGGGCCTGCTGCAAAGTTTATTAGCATATTATCAGTCATCTTATTGAGCCAAGAATTTTATGAAATTTAATTTCTGAGATGGTTGTTTCCATAGATGGGCCTTTGGGTGTTTCTGGAAGATATTAGGTGTGACCTATGTGTGGGAAGAAGAATGTACACAGATATTGTGGAAGAATAACAGAACAGAACCACCAAACCTGTTCTGTTCATGTTTATGCCAGTTAGACCATTGCTCCCAGCCATCCTGCAGTTAGGTGTAGCCCATGTGCCTGTCCCTCCTTAGAGTTGACAGAATCGTAATTAGTTAGAGCTAAATCTTGGAATACCTCATTTAAACAACAGTGCCCCATCTGGGACTGTGCTAAGCTGTGGGATGCCCATGCATTCACTACTCTCTGGCTGCTTGTCATTGGACTCCCACCCAACATTTTTCTGTGACATAAAGTCAGGTTTGTATATCTTCAATGCTAGAAGATACTATTTCTTCAACACTCAGCCATTTTTGTGGAATAATTAAAAATATCTTACTCATTTTGAATATCAATTCAGACATTTAGCAGATGTTAAAATTGGATCCAGTGCTAACGGCCATCTAAAAGTAGAAGAATTTTTCATCTCATTAAGATTTCTCTTGGGAAGGGAGGGGGCATGGGGTTGGAAATGATGGTGGAATGTGATGATCATTATTATCCAAAGCACATGTATGAAGACACGAATTGGTGTGAATTCACTTTTATACAACCAGAGATATGAAAAAATTGTGTTCTGTATGTGTAATAAGAATTGTAATGCATTATGCTGTCATATAGAAATAAAAAAATTAAAATTAAAATAAGATTTCTCTTCTTCAGAGTAGATAGAGATCCTTCACTCATTCCAAATTTGACTTGGCTTTGAGGGCCTTCCTTGTCTCCTGCAGGGCCTTCCACTATGCCCCTAGCTATAATTTTAGTTGAATTAATTTCATACATTAATACTCCACTATGCTAGGTGATTTTATCTCCAGTAATGTTCTCTATGCCCTCACCCACATCTCACCTCTATATCTTGGGTCATTATCATAATTAACCAGTGTTTTTTGTTTTGTTTTGTTTTTAAATTTTTATTACCAATCCCCTTAGGTTTTTTCCCCTAATCATCCAATCCTCCTTCTTTGACAAACTAAATTTCTCCACTCCCTGATTTTATTGTCTTACTCCTATGAATTGCTTCTTCACATGCTGAATTCAACATCTAGCTTCCAGGTAAAAAACCTTCAGTGGTCTTTTAGTCTCCATAACATTATGTCTGAATTCTACTTTCTGGCTTTCCAGAATTTCCCCTGAGCATCCTGAGGAAGGGTGTAGTCTGAAGGCTGGGTCAAGCTTGCTAAGTAGCTTGGATTTTGTCCCACTGGCTTGTGCTTCCTACTGAGGAAGAGTGTCTTGGGTAAGAGAACCAGCAGTGTAAATAGCAGACAGAATTCTGGAGCATCAGGTTTTACTTGGAAATGTAGGAAAGGAACTTTTCTTTAATGTTGTAATATGTAAAATTATTTAGTACAGTATGTTGGAATGTTTCCACAAATATTTAATGTGAAATAGAGGAATTTAGAGAAAGTGTATCTTTGAGGAGGGCTGATTAAAGCCCCAACAGAAGTTACATATTCACTCATCTCTTTGAAAACTAAAGCACAGCGTTTTTCAAACTATAGATGATGACCTATTTGTAAACTTATGGAAATAAATTCTGTAGGTTTCAATCAGAATTTTTGAAAACACCAATGAGTGGAATAGAATGGAATGAAATGGAAGAGAACAAAACAAGATAGAATCACTCAGATACCCAGAGCTTATATGAGTTCAAAGGGAAGTATTTTAGAATGGTGGTGGGGGTAGAAGACAAAGCCTTAATCACTTATCATTTGCAAGGAAATTTCAATTAATCTGTTCAAGTTTGAGGATGGTTTTATTGCTTAGCCAAATGTTAAAGGGAAACATTTTGTTTAAAAAGTGTGCTAGATGTGGCCCAGACACTTGACTCAATTGGTATACATTTTTTGAAATATATTACGATGTTTATTCAGTTTCCTATCGAAGAGTTTAGTGAGTGAAAAATGAGAAATAAAATAGAACATACAAATATTTATTTGTTACATCTTGTGTTCCATGTTCCATACTCCCCTGACATGTTTTTTTTTTTTTTTTTTTTTTTTTTAGAGAGGGAGAGATTGGTTCATTAATTCATTTGGTGAGTACTGTTTGACATAAACCCAATCCCACTTCTGTAAATCATAAAGACAGGGTAGTCAGGGAGCAATTAAAAAATTCAGAGTTACTAACATTTATTTGAAAGTATAGTCTGGGCTAAGTACTTGCATGCAATGTATGTATCTGTTAATGTATACCAGCACTCTTAAGAGCTGTCTATGTCAGTTTATTTGGAATATTCCACAATTAAACATGTGCCTTTATTTAATCAATCTTTACCAATATTGATAAACATTTTAATATTTTCCAAGTTTTGTTATTCCAAGCTAGACTGTCATGACCATCCTGTTCACTGCTGTACAAATTATTTTGGGATAGGTACTGGGAAATGGAGTTGCTGTATCACAGGACATGTGGTTTTAAACATTTCAATACATTCTGCCAAATTGTGGTCTTTGCCACATCACTGTCTAGGTTTTCCTCAATCACATTTAACATGTTCACACTCAAAAATTGTTTTCCAATCTGGTACATAAATTGCTATCTCATTATAGCTCCTAGAGATATAGTAGATTGGAATTTTGGAGAAATTCTGAAACAGTACACTTTAAAATGTTGCATAGAATATTATAATAAATGAAACCCAAACCCTCTTTTATTGCATGGCTGAACTGCCAAAAGAAATCAGAGAATTCCTTGGAGACTAGAACCAAAAACAAAGTGGAAACCCACAGGGTAAGTGAGCTTATGTTTTCTCTGGGTGTATTTATTAATCATAGATGTCCCGTAGCCTGGGTTTTAATGAGCCAGGAATCAAGCAGAGAAGAAAAGGGTAAGACCCTCTACCAACCATAAACCACTGACGACCACCTTCTTCTTCTTTTTTCTTTTTTTCAGGTGAGTCCTTTAAAAAATTTTTTTTAGTTGTAGATGGACACAATAACTTTATTTTATTTGTTTATTTTTTATGTGATGCTGACGATTGAACCCAGTGCCTCACATGTCCTAAGCAAGCATTCCATCACTGAGCTACAAACCCCAGCCCCCAAAACCACCTTCTTTATGTATAACTGAAAGAATTCATATCCCCCAGAGGGAGGTGTTAGGTAATTTTCTATTTTTATTTTGACTTCGAATGAGCAAGTAAAAAGAAAATGCATTTAAAAATTGGGATGTTTCCATAAAAGTTAAAGAGATAATAAGAGAATCCAGCAAACAAAACTACACATATAACTTAGAAGAAATGGTTGAATTCTTCAAAATCTACAAAATCCCAAAATTCAGTCAGGATAAAAGAAATAATCTGAATAATCCTATAACTATTAAAGAAAGTGAATTCATAGTTAAAAACCTTCCAAAATACCTTCAAGATCATTCATTTTCACTGTTGACCAAAATACCTTCAAGACCATTCATTTTCACTGTTGATTTCTTTCAAACATAAAGAAGTGATACAAATTTTATAAATACTTCCAGAAATTATAAGAGGAGATACATTCCAGTCCATTTCATGATACCAGCCTTACTTTATCAGCCAAAGATAGTGGAAGAAAACCAGAGACCAAATCCTTACAGATATCCTCAACAAAGTATGAATAAATAAATAAATAAATAAATAAATAAATAAATAAATCCAGCAACATATGAAAAAAATAAGGCATCACAACCAAGTTAGGTTTATTTCAGGAATTCAAGGCTGACTTCATATTTGAAAATCAATGTACTCCACATTTTAACAGTGTAAAGGACAAAAATCGACTACTAAATCAATTGATGCAGAAAAAGCACTTAACAAATTTCAACACGTTTGTGATTAAAACCCCTCAGTATACCAGGAAGCGAGAAGAAGTGAAAAATTCCTTCCTACAGAAGGAATGCTGAGCAAACAAAAATAAACATATATGAATAAATAGTAATAATAATTGACTAAAGCAATGCCAATAACTAATTTATGAGTAAGTAATTAAAGATGGCACAAAAATATGTCACAACAATTATTTATAATCTAAAGAGAAGGGATTGTAATGAAAGCACATGGTAATCCCCCTTTATCTATAGGGATATGTTCCAGGATGCCCAGTGGATATCTGAACCTACGGATTGTAACACATCTTATATCTATTATGTTTTTCTTATACACACAAACCTATGCTAAATTTTAATTATAAATTAGACATAGTAATATATTAACAATAATTAATAATGAAATATAGCAATTATAACAATATATCGTAATAAGGATTATTCAAAATTCATTATTATGAATTTTTTATTTCCAGAATTTTCCATTTAATATTTTTGGACCACAGTTGACTGTGATTAATTGAAATTGTGGAAAGTGAAATTGTGGAAATGGGGGAGCTACTGTACTATATTCCTTGTATATTCAGATGTTGATAAATCTAGTTTGTGAAGATAAACAGGCCTGTTAAAATATTGAAAGTAGTCACTGCAAGGACAAAGCATGTAATTTCTATACTATTGCAGGAAGACAAACTGATGAAGAAAAAATGCAAAACAATCTCAAGATAGGTAATGACAAATAATAATAACAAAACAGCAACCATCATGAAAATAACTTAAAAAAGAGAACAATACAAAATAAAGTAGTGGAAACATGTCTTAGTCAATAGGCCAGATTGTGCCGGGGTGATAAACTTCCTCATGTCTTACTGGAACTAGTTCCCTATAATAAATTTCTACTTCTTGGTCATACTGCATCAATACAGTAGGTTCAGTGTGGTCCTAGGCTCACAGAGCAGTCTCAGTCCTGGACATTGACAATAATTGTCAGATAAAAAGGAAACAATCTGGCAAAGCTCTCCAACTGTATCCCTTATCTTCCCACAGTTCCCTGGTAAGATAAGTGGGCACTACTGCAGATGGTGTAGACATATAGTCTCCTACAGGGATGGAAAACAGAGTATCTGGTGAAGCAATCTGCCACAGAATAAATCTGAACATGTCAGAAATCACATTTGATGTAAATACACTAAACTCTCCAGTTAAAAGACAAAGATTACCAGAAGTGTTTTTTTTAAAAACAATTTATTTGGCTTTTATAAAAATTCCATCTGTGACATAAGAACACAAAAAATGAAGGAGTCATGGCTGAAAAAAATTTAATTAAGTGACAATGATTAATGACTAGTAATGGCTAGATTAATATTAAGCACAAGAAAACTGAAATAGCCATATTTACATAAATTTAAATAGATTTTAAAGCTGGAAGTGTTATTAGAAGGTTACTATGAATTGACAAAAGTTACTTTAAGTTTAAAGTAGTATAGTTTTAATTACATACATTCAAAATGTATAATGCTGAAATTGATAGAAGTAGAAAGAAAAATTTGTAAATCAACCACCATTGTGCTAATCAAGAGACAAATACATTGAATGCAGTGGTGCTTGATGATAATCCCAGGGGCTGAAAGGCTGAGGCAGGAGGATCTTGAATTCAGAGCCAGGCTCAGCAATTTAGTGAGGCTCTGAGAAACTTAGTGAGACCCTGTCTTATATAAAATATAAAAAGTGTGGGGGATGTTGCTCAGTGGTTAAGCAGCCCTGGGTTCAATATCTGGCACCAAAAAAAAAAAAAAAAAAGGATGATATAATAAAACAAGATAGGATATGTAAATCTTTCAATTAAAAAGTTGTGATTATTAGTGTATATATGTGGTATACAATGCTTATTTATGTATTATATTTTTAAAAATATTAAAATAAATATTTTAAACTATGAAGAACATTTACAAAGAATTGACACTCAAGGTCATGCAAAGTCTTAATCACATTTGACTGATGCTTTTCATTCAAAACACAGCAACAATTTAGAAATAAATAACAGAAAGATAACTAGAACAGCTTCTTATGTTTTGAAATTATGAGAAAGTTCTAAATTTCTCTTGGGTCTGATAAACAATTACAATGGAAATTTTTAGATGTAAAAGATGATTAATCTAATGCATATACAAACTTGTAAGAATACTTCCAAAAATGACTTTTTGAAAAATAGAAAATCTGAATTGCTCCACAATTATTTTAAAAAATAGAATCAGAGTTGTGTGCATGTAAGAATATGTAACAAAAAATCCTAACATTATAAACAACTGTAATGCACCAATAAAAAATGTGGAAAGAGAAAAAAATGTTGAAAAATAATTGTTAAAAAATCTTGAAAACACCAGGTAAGATGTACTAAGTTCAAAAAATAGATGCAAAATTTTTAAATACTTAAGATAATAAAGAGGGCATGCCTATCAATTAATTTTGCATAATAGTATATTACAGACCAAACTCACTCATGAAATTAGATATCTGTACAATGTATTATCAAAAAAATCTTCCAATGATAAAATTAGATTTATTCTAGGAATGCAATTTTAGTCAATGTTAGAAAATATATTAATGTCAGCGTCAACATAGATTAACGGAGAACTGCTCATTTTTATGTTTGAAGAAATATTTGCTTATACTTATTATACATGTTTATAATATTTATAATAAATTATAATTTAACAATTATATTTAGGGTATATATTATATACAAACATCACATTTACTATATATTAAACATTTAATTATTATGTGTATTAAATATGACATTTGTATGTAATATATAAAATAATAATGTTTTTATTTTATGTTTATAATAAAAACTGTTATCAGAGTAAGAAGAAAAATGGTATTCTATAAACAACATCAGTAAACATACTCATTAGTAACGTCACACCATAAGAAAATTTTCCCGTGAAACATAAAGATGACAAAGATATAATTATCAATGCTTCTAATCAGTGTGGTACTGAAAGTGGTGTTCTTCTGTATAAAACAGAATAACATAAAAGAAATAGCTGAAGATTCAGAAAAGAAGAAAAATTTTCTATTATGATTTTTAATGATATTGTCTTCATACAAACCCTGAAAAGAGTTAACAAATTATTATAATTAATGAAAGTTACATAAAATTTCTTCATAGATGATTAACATATGAAAGGTATTTTAAAAAATATATAACAGTAGTAAAAGTGATATAAGACTAAATGTAATAAAATATGCAAAATCTTTGTGGAGAAAAGTATACAACATTATTATAGATTATTAGAGAATGCTTTGTCCAATGGAGAGTTGCTTTAATTTCAGAGAGCTATCATAACAAACAAATAGGTGGCTTTAAACAATAGAAAGTTATTCTCTAACAGTTCTAGAGACTAGAAATACTGGTCAAGTGTTTTTTCTGACTTGCGGAAGCTAAACCACAATAAAGGGGTGAGGGGAAGAAAAGAAGTTCAGTAGATTAGACAAAGAACAAAAAGAAGGGAGGGGGATAAGAATAGGAAAGACAGAATAAACCTAACATAATTTTCCTTTGTTCACATATGAAAATACCTAAATGAATCCCACCATTGTGCCCACCCACAAGAATGAGTAACTAATTAGAAAAAGATATATTTCATGCTTATAATAATCTTATTAAAATGGATTCTACCATCACATATAACTAAGAAGAACCAATTAAAAAAAAAAGATGTCAACAGGGCCAGGATTCCTTTGAAATTCTTTGTAGAATCCTTCCTTGGCTCATTCTAATTTCTGGTGGTTGCCATTAACCCTTGGACTTCTTTGTCTTAGGGATACATAGCTCCAATTACTTCCTCCACGTTCATATAAACTTCTTTTCCTATATCTTTATATTTTCTATAGACAGAAATCATATTGGACTAAGGGCCCATTCTGCTTCTGTATGGTCTCATCTTAACTAATTATGTCTCTAATGACCCTATTTCCAAATAAGGTCACATGCTGAGGTGCTGGAGTATAATAACACTTGAACATACCCTTTGTGTGTGGGGAGGGGATGGGGTGTGGGGGAAAACAATTCAACTCACAACAGTGTCATACCATGTCATGTGTAATGTTAAAGAGCATCTCTCACAAATATATGAATTGTTCAGTTTTCATAATATGATTTTGATAAAAGTTCAAACAAAGCTTATTTTAATTTTTATAACAAAGAGAACAAAGAGGATAGGTGAGATAATCTGTATGAAGAAGAGCATAAATAAGACTTGCTTTATCAGAAATCCAGACATGTTAAATGATAGTATCTAAGACAGTGCGTTACTAGGGTCAAATTAAATTAATGAGACAGAAGAGAAAACCCAGAAACAGACCCATACCAGTATGATAAACTTTATATTTGAAGAGCTGGTATAGAAAATTTCTGGAAAATAATAGAACCATTCAATAAATGGTTGAGGAAAACTGCACATATATAGAAACAATGGAAAATGCATTCTTATTGCACACTATTTTTAATACCACATAAATCAAGGACTTACAAGTGAAACACAAATTATTAAAATTATTAGAAAAAGATGGAGAAGAATATCTCTATTATCTTAAAGATAGGCAACAATTTTTAAATGAACTATAAAATGTCTATAGAAAGCTTAATAGCTTTTCTCATACTAAAATCTTGATGTTAACCATCAAATATATTATTTCTTCTCATTCTTCCTTTCAAAAATCTCAAATTATAGGCTCACAGTAGGCACTGAAGAATATAGATGTGTAATGGGGAAAAGGTACATTTGGCAAATATTTTTCAATTTTTTCTGTGCTCTAAAGGAAGACTGTGGGGGCCCTAACTTGCTGGAGTATTAGGAAAGATTTGTATGACAGAAAAATCTTAAAAGGAAGCAAAGAGAGCTGAGGTGACAGGAAAAAGGTGCTCTCAGGTGGGAGGAGAGAAAACCCCAAATCTTTGGCCATATGTATATATAAAATATGAAGTTGAAGTGAAGAGAACTAAGGGAAGAGAGGCATAGGAGGAAATATAAAAAGTGGCAAGGTCCAATCATGCAAGGTCTTGTGGTCCGTGGTCAAAATTTTGAATCTTACCCAAGAGTGATAGAAAAATGTTTTTATTTGTTTGCTTGTTTTGTATTTTTAAGTCAGGGGAATGAGGTGACCTCATTGGCAAAATTATTTAAACAGCACTCCAGGTGACATCTGGAGAGCAGAGAAAGCACGAGTGGATGTGGGAAAAGCACACTTTCATTTTTCCATTGTCATTCTGTTTTCTTTCCTTTCCATTTCATTCTCATATGTTCCCCTTTTTATTTCATTTGCTGCCCTTTTTCAACTATGCTTTATCTAGGGAACTAACAAAGCTTTAAAAAATAATAATGTATTAGAATAATAACAATGGTAGTTAATATTTATGGAACACTAAACACAGGCCAGGAATTGTTGTATTTTTTACATTTATTAATCCTTCTAACCTTGTCTCTGTCTTATGAGGTAGATTCTACTAGGATCCTCATTTTACAGAAGGAAGTTCATTGGCTTGCCCAAAGTTGCTCAGGATCTGGCAATTGAACCAGGCAGTTTGGCCCTAGAGTATTTGCTCTTAGCTGCTCCACTAGGTTGACTAGAATTAGGAGAAATAATAGGACAACTGTCTGAATCACTCAAGCCATTCTCAAGCTTATATAAGACACAAATGGACATGAAGTGCTGCTCTAGTATAACCACAGAGGTCTGGTGAGTGGAGTACCTAGGCTCAGTGCTGGCCCTGGCTACATGGCTCCCTTGATGCTGAGATATGGCATTACTGATGGCTGATACTTGGTTAAGGACTAATGTGGACTTCAGCAGAAGTTCTGTTTTTGAGTTTAGTTACATCCGCCAAATATTGATCTGATTTAAGTTCACTGTTGTTCCATGGCTGTACCCAATATTGAAGTGACCAAAGATCAATATTTGATACAGTCATGGAAAGATGATAAAATCTAGCCCTACAATGTTGCCCATTTGCTTCCTTGTGCCGTTTTGATGCCTACTGTGTGTAACCCAGAGTCTATGGTTAGCGCTTAGATTATGCAGAAATTTCCACAATAGCCATGGTTTAGACATTATCTGAATCACACATAAACATGTGCACTAGCTCACGGGTGCACATATGTTCACTAACAGAAATAGTCACACTCCTGGGAATAAGGTTTCCCTAAGTCTTTGGAAGAACTTGCCCTTTAGGAAGAGTTGTCTTAAGCCACTTCCCAGGAAATTAAGGATCTGTTTGTGTTTATAGCTACTGCCCTGCAGTGTACACACCTGTGGGGTAGCCACCCAGGATCTTTGCTGCTGGACAAGGCTTGGAGGGGTCCCTGTGAAAAACTGCAGGCAAGAGTGGCCACAGGAAGGGAAGTACATTGAAGTGCAGTGGGGGCACTTCTTGCAGTGGCTGTTGTTTTAACATGTTCTTTGTTAGTGTAGCTCCTTTTCATTGACTGTTATTTTTTACTTCTCTTTATCTGTTGTCAGCAGGGTTGCAGTCAGGGGTCCTTTCTAAGAACTGCCTTTGATGGCATTTGGTTCAGCCGTGCTTTCTGTTGTGATTCCAAGTGCACATGATGGGAGCCAATGGCTTAGAACTGGACGGCTAGGAAAAACAACTAAAGATACACTGAGATACATCATTCCATTTCCTCTGTGTGAATCTGTGAAAGTACAAGTGGCTCTTTTTTCTCTGGATGTGACATGATACATACAATATGAGTGTATGATCATTACTCTGTTAGGCCTTCTGTTTTGGATGGAACTTTCAATTTGGGTTTTTCATTCAGTCCAATAATCAGTCAATTCAACTGTTACCCACCCCAAACCTCCACACTGCCTTCAAAAGAAGTCACTTCAAATATGAAATGACAAAAAATGCACAAAGTCTCTGGCAATTCAATTGCAAAAAGAAACCAGAATAGACTAGTTTTGCTTTTTAGTTTTTAAAATAATAACTGACAGGTATGTATCCTTCAATTTGCAAAGCACATTAACATATTTCACTTGCTTCCAAAAGCTATGAAGAATCTTCAGGAAATTGTTAGTAATTGTATTAGTCAGGGTTCTCTAGAGGGACAGAATCAACAGGAAAAGGGGATTTATTAGATTGGCTTACATGACCAGAAGCTGGATAGTCTGCAATGTTAAATCTAACATTTGTTAGATTTAAGAATTATAAAGTCCCTTTCAGTTTTAAAATTTTGTGGGCACAAACACATTAGGAGTAAAATGGGGGAATTGATTCAGTAGTAAAAAACAAAATGTGATATCTGAGACGTGACCAAGGTATTTAACGTTCTCTAAATACTTTCATTCCAAGAAAAGCCAACTGACACCATACAGATATGTTTTGTATTGATATCTTGTTTGTATTGATATCTTGTGAGATATAAGGGAGTGGTAGGATACAACTTTGTTTTAACAGAATATTGACCTTGGGAAATATATTTAATATATATGTGTTATGAAAAAATAGAATGTGTTTGTTGTCACTTCATAGCAATTTAAAACATTTGGTTTACCAGAAAATGGAAAAAATACATTAGGCTAAAAAGTCTTAGGGGTAAATTTTTCTTATCCGTTCAGATAGATTGAAAATAAATTGGTAATGAACACTCTTTTTTGTTGAAAATGGCAAAAGAAAACACACAGATATTTTTACTTTTAAAATTGGTTCTTTTTAGTTATACATGACAATAGAATTCATTTTGACATAATTATATGAACATGGAAGGTAATTTGTTCTAATTGAGTCTCCACTTGGAAATTTTTATACTATGAGTGGGAGTAGAATGAAAGTCTTCTGCCAGCATTTGTTGTGACAGCTTCTGCAAAGCTGAAGGTGAGGGAAATGGTCAAGATACATTAGAAGGACTCTGCAGTGTCATCTGCTGGCTCTTGTCTTGTCTTACCTTTTGGATTTCTTTTTCAGCTTCAATATTCCTTCTTCAGTCATAAAAATATTTTGTCTTCTATGAAAACAAAGAGATTCGCACATGACCATCAAGCTCTTCCATGGAGTCCTTTGCTGCTGCCGTTGTTACCAGCTTTATCTGCCTTGCTCTTCCTGAGTTGCATAGGCTGTCAGAGCATCACTCATTGGTCCATTCACAATCAGACCTGCAATAATAACATCCTGGGTCACCTGTAGTCATACATTAGTCATGTTGGTGTGATTTTAAAATTAGCTATTTCTAAAAAGAGGTCCTGTATAGATATTTCTGTTGTCTGGATGCTCCAGGTTTTTAGATATCCAAGTAAAAGCTGTTTTACCAAATCTGATTTTTCTTTGTTGGTTTTCCTGGACATTTTAATTCAGGATAGATGGGAAAACCTTTGGTTAAAACAATTGTGAAGTTTTCTTCAGCGCTCAAGAATTATATGATTTTTGGGATGGAAATATATTATTCTGCATCTTATAAGTTTAGGTTTCTGGACTGAATATCAGAATCTGTAATAGATAAATATCTGAATTTGCAAGTCAATGAAAATAATAAAGGCATTTATGTTTGACCCAACTCCAACCACAAGGACTGAGCCTTGATCCTCTTCCTTGACTCTAGGAATCCCTAGAGTTGGTGATGATAGGAAGATGTTGGGCACCAATGGTGGTCCTCTGCTCCATCCATGTGACAGGTGTCTGAGAAGGGTAAAAGACACCACATTGAATTGTTCTGTCATCACTATGAAAACTTGACTTCCTTCCCCCCCAAAATAGGTCAGTAAAATAACACAAACATGCCTGCAGCTGGAGTTATTTTCTACAAGGGATTAAGTGAGCTAAGGGACTTTGGGGGTAAACAAACTATCCTATCCTTTAAAGGCATCGGAGGGAAGGAGTATTAATGTTATAAAAGTTCAAAAATCGAGACTACTAACTTCACACTTTAGAACTTCTCACATTAAATCTAGAATGTCCCACACAAATGGAACATCTGGATGTGGTTTGCTTTCATTCCTTTTTGAGCCTCACCACCACTTGGAATGGGCCATTGCTTCTGGCCCAAATCTTGTAATAGGGCTTTCCCATCATAAATTTTGCCATTTTAAAGTTTAGACTGTTCTTGCCTTGTTCCCCCTTCCCCATACTTAAATTTCTCTCTCTGCTAACCATTCCTCATACTTGCAGATTATAGAGGAATATGCAGGTATGCTAGGTCAGTATTATCAACAGCAATGATATGGTTAACATCATTATTGTTACTTCAAAGTGACAAGAAGCAGTACATGAAGAGAAATCACTGAAGAAGTACTTCAGGATTTGAAAGAGAAAACTTGCAAGCAGGATGAGTTAACAGATGACAGCTAAGAACAGATGTTTCTATACATGTTTCCATGTGCACATTCCCTTTCTCACCTGATCTCTTGGAAAAATACCAGGACAATCAAACTCTCAGCAAAAATATCACTTCTATCCCACATCCACTTCCAATAAGACCTGGATTTTCCATTGAAATGCAGCTGTTATGGTTACCTGAAACCCAATCAATCACCTTAGAGAGCCAGTGATAAAATAATTTCCTCAAATTTCTCTGAGGTTAATAAAATTGAAATTCATCCTAAATTGGAGGATTGAGACCATTTATTAAAATCCAGAATGTCTATCATAGATAGATATTATAACACTTTATTTTGGGAAACATCTTCAGCATGACAGAAAAACTCTGACTTGAAAGAAATATGTTTTCTGTCTTCTTCAAAAAGTACAGACATGGAGAATTATGAACCAGTTAACATTTTAACAGCAGTTTGCATAAACGATCATCTTCAACAATCTTTTATATGATGGCTATTATGCTAGGGGTGGTAAAACAGGGCTAATGATAATAATAGCAGAAATTTATTGGAGATTTATGACCAAGGTCTTCCTTTCATGTACTGAATTTAATGAAATGGCAGTGGCTACTTGAAACATGGTGCTAAGATGGATTCTAAGACCACATTGGGGTTAATGAGAAAGAGTGCTGTTATTGATTAATGATGTCTGTTTCGGGCACAGGAGGGAAGAATGATGGTACATACAACCATATTCACTTTCATGGCATTGATCATCAATAAAAAATAGAATATGACAAAGCACATTGAACAAGGCAAAGGGATTTAGGAAGTTCTGAGTAGGAATTCAGAAAAAAAACATAAATATAAAGGTAAAACTTCAGCTTAGTTTTGACAGAAGGATGAATTTGACAGATAACATTGAAAAAAGACAAAAGATGATCTAAAGCAGAGAATGTTTTGAGCAAGACATTGGGTCAAGAAGATGTAAGGTGTGTAAGTGGAGAAGTTAATAGTTGTGGCCTATCTTGGACTTATAACGGATAGTGGGAACATGGTTGGATAGTCATTTGAAATAAAAGTAGAAAGAGCTTTGGTACTTACTGAAAATAGTAGAAATGGAGAGCTATTTAAGTTTTTTCATTGAGCAGCTAAGATATATTATATATCTTAAGAAGCTATTCTTAAAACAAGGACACAGAATGTTCCAAGATAAGTATTGAAGAACAAATAGAAGGGCAATTTTAACACTCAGGTGAAAGGTACAGAGGCTGATTAGGGTGTAGGGACACCCAGAGGCAGAATGAGATCCTTGATAGCCAGCTGGGCAATTGGGTGAAGACAGAGAGGTATGCATGACATACATTTCTGTGAAATTTATTTACTAGCAATAAAAAAGACAGAAGGTTTTATGATGATGAGCTGTGTTTTGTTTATCTTGATTTAAAGATATTGAAAGGAAGTCCATGTATAGTTATCTAGTAGATAGTTGGAAATTACGTTCGACAAGCAGAGAATATGTTAGGCGGGAAAGATGGTTTAGGGAGAAGTAAGTTTAGGTATGACAGTTGAAAAACTGAAGATTCAGAAGGGTTCCAAGAAAAAAAGTACAGAGACAAAAGAAGGATAGAAACTACCTGGGGCTCCTGCATCATTTAAGTGTTGGAGGGATGGACTCAAGCTGGCAGTAGTGACAGAGAAAGGAAAGGTCAGTAAGTAGAAATAGAAGGGAGTGCCCAGATCTCACCTTTATGAGTGATTATCCCTGGAAGTTATCTTAGACTTTGGATTGTCAACATGTTCTCATCTATTGTATTAATTATATTGATCAAATGCATTGTTTTAGAAAACAATGATTATGATTATGGAACATCCCTGAAAATTTCCTTGGTTTTGTGTTGTCTTTTCATTTGTATTAAAAGTTGAAGTATGTAAAGAAAGTGTTAAGGATAAGTTTGTGTTGGACTTTCCATCTGCAGTCAACTCCCAGTGTATGTGGGTGCTCTGTTCTCCCCATGCCATTCCTCTTCATTCTGGGTCACAGAATGGATTCCATCAGAAGGGGATTCATCTCTGGGGCTACTTTCTCTTTGTCTGGAAAAAAATACAACTTCTGTATATAGAAGTTGATGTTTTAAAGTTAGATGTAAGTAAACTTCAAAGACATTGTGTTTTGAAAATGAAGTCATTTTCCACCTCCCTGTTTTTCCTTTTGTATTTCCTTTTTTCATATCTTTCTTCCTCTCAAGAAAACACTGTATAAATTTCCAGGCCCCCCTCCTTCAATACATCCATTTCATTTTCTTACACCTATTTTTTTGTTGTTGTTGTTTAATGTTTTCTTTGGCTGCTTTGCTTCAGATTTTGTGACATGCTGTTTATTTACTTTACTAAGTATGTGAAGTAGGAGAATATGCATGAGAAACAACATAAAAATTATTAGTACCTCCATTTTGCAGGATGGAGGTGTTAATAGATTAAAAATTATTTTTTTACATAATACCTTTATTTTATTTTCTATTTATTTTTATGTGGTGCTAAGGATCGAACCCAGGGCCTCGAATGTGCTAGGCAAGTGTGCTACCACTGAGCCACAACCCTAACCCAATTTATTTTATTTTAAAAGCTACACTTTGTTACATGACTAACATTTGTTGGTAAAAGCATTTTAAGATAAACTTATGATTCTTCTTGTTTCAAATGCATTTAGCCCTTTCTCCCTTGGAGTAACTTTTGTGCAGAGTAATCTTTAGGAGCATACACACTCCTCTCTTTCCATGCTCCATTTCAGCATGGGAAAGGTAGCTGAATGTTCAATAGTAATTTTTGTGACTGTGATGTGGGAAGGAAAGAAATAGAAATTAAACCTCTCTTCTCCCCACAAGCCACACACAGATTGGCTCCAAGTGAAGGGTTCTCACACAGGCCAGTTTCTGTACTATGAATTTACTCACTTTCTGACCAGCCCTGAGACATATTTTAGTTCTAGCATCTGGTAACTGAGGCCACCTCTTAAGCACTGGGGTGCCACTGTGCCAGCAGTGGGGCTGCTTTATTTGATGAGGACCACAGTCCTCTGGCAGATAGGCCATATTTTGATTTGCCAAACCTCCTGGAGGTGAACGAAAGCTTGCTGATTGTGGTCAGGAAGGTCCCAATTACGAATGATTCCCCAACCAAGTGTTGAAACACTGTACTTTGTAATTAAAATGCATGACACACACGAACTGCCAAACCTAACAAAAAAATCTTCAGGAATTTTCCTTGAAAGTTTATTTCCTCACTTCCTTTGAGCTTCTTCTGCTAAACCTACATTACTTCCTTTCACTCCTCCATAAACAAAAGGATCTCTTCCAATCCCCTGTAGTGGCTCTGTCCCTCAAGAAACATGGACCTGATGTATCCTTATTAGTAACATAAATTTTTAATCCCCTGCTTTTCTTCTCATGTATCTCAAATCCTGTCCTTACTTTACTGCTATTGTGACAGTTTACTCTGTGATACTAAGAAAATGGAGGAAAAAACAACTTTGGAGAAAGCAATTTTACCTTATTAATCTGGAAAAATTTTGCTCTGTGTATTATAAAGCTCTGTTATTGTGTACATTCAAGTTCAAGTCTTGTTGAATCAGAGCATTATGTGGTGATCCTCTTTATTTCTAATAATGCTTTGATAAAGTCTATGGTGTCTGGTAATAACATATTTGTAACAACTTTGTTGTAGTTGACAGCAGTTGTCTGGTGATTTTTTTTTTTCATTTTCATTCTTTCCATGTCTTACCTTTTATTTTCCATGCAATTGGATTGGAGGTGGTAGGGCAGAGTCAAGAATGGAAGAGGGGAGAAGCAGGGGAGAGAAGAAGAGAGGCAGAGGGGGCTGGAGGAGTAAGAGAGAGACTTAGAGATAGAGAAAGAAAGAGGACTGAGTTAAATGAAAGGAAGGACAAAAAAAGACTGCACTTAAAAAAGCATCTAAGGGACGGTATCAATGCATTTACTTATGCATTGGGACACATGTATAAAGAAAATTCAAGGTAGAGAAAGGAAAATCTTCTTTAGCCAAAGATCCCATAGACAGGGCTGGGGATGTGGCTCAGTGGTAAAGTGCTTGCCTAGCAGGTGTGAGGCCCTGAGTTTAATCCCCAGCACCGGTGGGGGCCTGGGGGGAAGATCCCATAGACAAAGTAAAATACTCTTATTAAACTGGGAGAAAGATTTTAACATATGCAGTAGAATAAAGGTGACTATAATTTGGTAAAAAGATAACAGATGATCAGAAAAAAAGAGGAAAGGATATGGATAGGTAATTTACAGGAAGCAAAATGGAAATGACCAATAAGTGCATTTTAATATGTACAACTTCACTAGAAATTGAGGAGAGGAAAATTAAAATGAGCTCTTATTTTTAATCTACTAGGTGGGGACATATTTAAAAATTAAACATAATATATTGTGAGGTCATAAGGAAAAGGTAACTCTCCTCTCCAAATTAAATCAGTGGATAGAATTTAACTCTGAATTGCCTTTTTTATGGCAGGGCACTTTGCCAGATCTTTTAAAATTGCATGTATCTTCTGAGCCAACAATCCCATTTCTTGGTATCTACCCAAGAGAAACAGCCACATGTATGAAAGAAGGCAGGCAAAAATGTTCCCTGGGATATTTTATGAATCAGTTAAAAAAAACCTGAATTTTCACTTATGAGAGAATAACTCAGACTTTCATAATCCATTTTATGGAATATTATACAACAATTTTTAAGAGCCAGAAATTCAGGTTTACACTGATAGAAATCTTTCTGCTAATTAAAGACATTCAAAAAAATAAAGACTTACTCCATTTATGTAAAAAACACAGGCTTGAAACAAAAATATTTATTTGTATAATTTCAAATATAAATAGAAAAAGGTTTAGTGCATACACACTAAATTCATGGCAGATATTATACATATTAAAAAATGGAGCAAGAAGTAATGTTTTCAGTGTGACTTTACTTGCATCTACATTACTTAATTTTCCTTTAATCAGAAACGGATTCACATTTTATTTTGTAATTAAAAGAATTGTTTTCAAAAAGAGATAGTCATATATTTGACTAATGGTAGAATTTTTAGTATGATTTTCACTGTTCAGATTAATTGGACCACAGCTTTTAATGCAATGATAAAATTCTTCTCTAAACTGAAAGGATGACACTAGGCACATAACAACATCTACTGGGTGACCACTGTGCCAAGTAAAATTAAAATTAACTCCAACCTTTAGGGAGAAACATGCCTGAAGTGAAATGGACACCTGGAAATTTTGAGTGAATCTCTCCTCTTTGACCATACACAATATTGACGACCCTCCTAACTGAATCATAAGGGGTTCCTGGTAGACAGCAGTGATAGGCAGAAGATGGGTGGGAACATCTTGTTCTCTGGAGTCATTCTTTTCTCTACTTCATTAGATGCATCTTATCCTCCCAGGATGAAATAATTTATTTTTTTTTATTTTTAGTGTTCTATAGCACTTGAACACTTGAATAATTTTTACTAGCCCAGTAGGCCGAGGGATGTTATGAAGTTATGGTTTAAATGCAAGGTGTCCCTCAAAAGCTCATGTGTGGAACAATGCAAGAAACTTCAGAGGTGAAATGATTGTGTTAGGAGACCCTTAATCAGTGCATTAATTCCTTAATAGGGATTGATTGGATGGTAATTGTAGGCAGGTAGGGTGTGGCTAGAGGAGGATCCCTGGGAGATCGTCTTTGGGGTTTATATTTTGTTGGGGCCCAGGAGACTTCTCTCTCTGCTGCCTGCTTTCCTCTATCATACTCTTCCACCAAGATGTTCTGCTTCATCTTCACCCCCAAGGAATGGAGCTGGTTATCTATGGACTGAAACCTCTGAAACTGTGAATCCCAAGTACACTTTTCCTTCTGTAAACTTATTCTCATCAGGTCTTTTGGTCACAGTGGCAAGAGAGCTGACTAAAACACAGGATAAATAGTTCGATCCTAAAATGTATCAACGTCTTTAGGTTGATAAGCATTGTGAACACTATAAAACTACAAACTGAGTGGTGAATTTTAATCTTGTTTAAAACACATAAGGCTTTGAAAAATGAAACTGAACGTCTGAGCTATAAGAAACTGTAGTTTAATCTTTCATTTTACAAAGAAAGAAACTGAGAACCAGAAAAGTTAAATGTCTTGCCCAAGATGTCAGCTGGTAATAACTCTTATATTGTCAGGTGCACAGTGGCTTCAAATAGATTGCAAATGACCAGTAGAGACTCTCTCAAGACCTGGGAGCTCCTCACCTGTCACTCATGGAGGAAGCCTCCTGGATGATCTCAAGCCTCCTGTTGATCTTGTGATAATTCTGAAGAATGTTCAATTCAGAACAAGGATGGTTAGGTTCAGAGTTCCCAGTTAAGATTGTCTTTTCACAGAGAGTTCCAGACAATATTTACTGTTTACTTTTCCTAGATTATTATGACCTTATACTGCTTAAATTCTACCTTCACATGGGATTTTAAAACCAGTATCCCTATAAACAAAGAAGAAATTGAGCTCTTAAAGTACAAAGATTTCTAAGGTTAGAAATATATAAAATGTGAACATTTAGAATTAAAGCTATTCCAGTCAAATGTTGATTAATAAATATCTATAGTAATCTAGAGTGAGGTGCCCTGTTCCCACAATTCTTAAGTATCTACTTAGAGTAAAGATGAAATAAGGATAGGATATTGATCCTTCTTTGACATTTATTGAATTTTCTGGGTTGACATAAGATGGCAATATTATTTTTTGTTTGGCAAAAATATCTAAAATAGTTTTGTATTGAGATTGGATCTATTATTACCTTCCTGTATATTCTTTTTTCCCCCCTCTCCCTTCACATATGCATGTGTGCAAACACACAAAACAAAAACAGTGCCTGGAAATTCCAAACACACTGTCATCTTTCTGCTGAAACTGTACATAGACTCTGGTCAGGTATTCTTACATTTCCCTATCTTTTCTTTTACCCCTTTCTTGGCATTGTCCTGAAAGTTTGTTAAAGGTTGGGACTCAGGACAGAAGCCCATTTATAACAATCCAGTTCCACACCTAGTATATAGCTGAGGACACATCTGGAACCCACTCCCAGCCAGCATGGACGGTGGATACAGTACAGCAGTCAGCATCCATTAGTCTCCCCTGTCTGGCTGGTGGCTACCTCTCATGGCCAGAGCCTGAGAACATGGCTGCTAGTGAAAGTGTTTATGTGGTTTATGTGATTACAGGTATGTGCCCTGGGTGACAGTTCTACTCCGTGTATATTCTGGCAGGCAGTAGGAAGTAGGAGGGAGACAGAGCAAATGTCCCTGAGGTTGTGACATCACATCCAGAAAAGGGAAAGTCCCTGGGATATGCAACAGGGGCTTTGGGGGAACAAGTGTGGCATTTCTTCTGCATTCCAGGTGGATGAGGCCTTTGGGAGTGACACTTCTGCTGCTGTTAAATTTAGTGATGGTTTTGTTTTATATTGGGGGAGATGATCTGTCTCCCATATGACAAGCCACTGATTCTCTACATTGTGAATGCATATTATGAGAGGAGTTATCTACCTTAGCATAGCCCTGACTCTGGTCTGGTAAAGATGGTATCCTCTCTGCCTACCAATGGACTCTGAATCTCAAACACTCATTGAGTTTCAGGAGATGTTTTTCCACAGATGGAATGATATCTGTGCTTAGCAAAGTTGAATCACAGTAGGAATACTCCTTTCCCTTTATGAATGTTCCAAGAGGGGAAAGGGCTGTGGAATGCCAGGTGAGCACTGAATATTCACAGGGAATCAGCACTGTGCTGGGCAGTGTGGGGAATACCTCTGTTGGGCCTGTTCTTCAAGGATGTGTCCTTAGTTTTTGATACAGGCTTTTCTCCTTACTCTATATACTCTCCATTTTCAAGGCTCCAGCAATTACTCATTGGACAGTTACTCCAAACTGGCTTCTCTCAGTCACAGAACCCATATATTTGTCATTTATTGTCAGGGACATCTCCTTCTTGACCCACAGATGTCTTGAGCTTAGTGTCCCACATTTAATTGCAAATCCTCTTCTTCATGTTTACATGCTTCAGTCAAAAGATCCACAATCCTCCCAGTCACCCAAATTAAAAATCTCAGAGCCATTTGACAGTCCTTCTTAGTTCCATCCTTTCAACTTTGACTTCTGAAATATCTCTTGACATATTTTCTTTTCTTTGTCTCTAAGGCTCTAGTTCACAACTGTAACATTTCTTCCTTGGACTATCAGAGAAGCCTGGGAATGCTCAGTATAATAACAAATGTTTCTTTTTTTTTCATCAAAAATATTTTGTGTAACCCTGCTATAGTTTGGATCTTGAAGGTTTTTTCAAAGACCCATGTGTTGAAGGCTTGGTTGTCAGCCTGTGGCACTATTTTGGAAGTAGTGTAACTATTAGTGGGATCTAGTGGAAGGAAGTTAGGTCATTGAGGTTGTGCCTTTGAAGGGGACATTGGGATTGATTGGGATTCTGACACCTCCTCTCTTTTTTTCCTTTCAGGTTACCAGAAGTGAACAGGCCTCCTCCCACTATGATGTTCTGTGCTACCTCAGACCCAAAGAAGCAGAACTATTTTAGTCAGTTTTTGTTGTTGTTGTTGTTGCCAAAAGACCTGTTAAGACCAATTTAGAGGAGGAAAATTTTATTTTGGCTCACAGTTTCAGAGGTCTCAGTTCATATATAGCCAACTTTGTTGCTCTGGGACTACGGAGGTGAGGCAGAGCATCATTGCAAAAGGGCGTGGTGGAGAAAAGCAGCTCAGGATGTGGCAATCAGGAAGGAGGGGGGGGTACTGCTTGCTCACCAGGACAAAATATAAACCCCAAAGGCATTCCTTTAGTAACCTATCTCCTCTTGTCACACCTTATCTGCCTACAGTTACCACTGAGTTAATCCCTCAGTGGATAATCCATTCATTAAATTACAACTCTCATAATCTCATCTTTTCACCTTTGAATGTTCTTGCATCAATTCACACTTGAGTTTTTTGGGGACAGACACCTCATATGCCAACCATAACAAGGACTAAGTGACCATAGCAAAAATAAACCTTTCCTCCTTTTAAATTGATTTTCTTAGGTATTAACGTCACAGTAACAAAGCTGATTAACACATACCTACTTTTACTTTCCTGAAATTAAATTCATAAACAATGTAATCTAATTGTACACATACTTTAAAAATTCATATAGAGCCCTAACTTTGATGTTAAGGGAGAACACAATTAAAGAAGTTTATAATAGATAATGTATGTTTTGGTACATGAAGGCTTATCATGACATAATTAAGTGGTTCATAATTGCACTATAATGGAGAATTGTCAGGAAGATGAGAACTGAGAGTGTAGTCCACTGTAGGAATAATCTATGAATGATTCAAATATTAAGAGTGATGCTGCTGTTGGTGACAAACTTTCCAATAATGTAAAACATGTGTGGTAAAATTCTGACTCAAACAAAGGATAATATCCCTTTAATTTATAGGTACAAATTCTGCATTTCTGGAAAATTCAGGGTATATTAAATAATAATACTCAAAGCATTTTGCTTTTATATGTAAACGTCTAGTAAGACATTTTAAAATTGAGCAAGACACAAGACAATTCTTTGTAGGAGACTGCTCCAGCTGAGCAGGACCTCTTCCTCCACCATCTCTATCCATTCCTTCCAGCGGTGACCTCCATCATTGTAACAACCAAGATGCCCCACCACATGTGGCCTGGCAGTTGATAACATTACTTCTGGGAACAACTGTAAAACCTCAGCTTATTTAATTAACTTTTACTTACATAGGCAATGCACAATTGTCTTCTTGTTAAAAAAAAATGAAGCTTCTTACGAAGAAATTAAAACCCCTTTCACTTCTGCCTCCACCCTGGTCTATTGCACTCTCATCTTCAGAGGTAACCAAGGTCAACTGTTCAATATGTATCCCTCTAGAACTTTTACCTGCAATTTATGGACCTATAGAAAATATACAGTATCTGTTTTGAGTTGAATTGCATGCCCACCCCTAATTGTGTGTTGAAGTCTTAGTCCCCCCCCCACCTCAGAATGTGACCTTATTTAGGAATAAGATCATTGCAAATAGAGTTAATTAGATTAAGATGAGGTCCTATTGGAGGAGGATGGGCCTCTGATCCAAAATGTCTGGTGTCTTCATATGAAAGAGACATTTGGACATAGACTCAGGGATGATCCCTTGAAGGTGAAGGCAGAGATCAGGGTCATTCTTTATAAGGTAGGAATTCCAGCAAACCAGTGGAAACTGGGGGAAGGCATGAGGGATGGTTTCATCTCTGGAAAGAATCAATCCTGCTAGTAACTTAATCTTAGGCTTCCAGCTTCCAGAACTAAGAGACAAAAAGCTGTTGTTTAAACCTCCTCAGATTGTATTGCTTTGTTAAGGCAGCATGAGCAAACTCACTGAGCACCCTTTTGTGTTTTAGGTGATGTACAGACAGTTTATCAGAATGAAGACAGGCTGAAGAGCTTCTGGGGTCTGGAGGCTACTGTAGGACGGGTGACCCAGGGAAAGCCCTTCATGGACTCGTCACTCAGGCTGGAAGTGGAAGGAGAAATTCACTGCAGAGTTGATTCTTGGGTACATATTGTACCCTTCCTCTGAGCCCCATCTCACACTAAAAGACTTACATATTAGGTCATATTGGCAATCAGACTGTTTGTATCAAGAGAGAAAAATTGTAATTAGACTTGAGACTTTCATTTTTCAAGAAATAGATTTGCCTTAAAAATGAAAAATAATGAATAGTACAAACTGTACCCAGGAGCATGACAGAATTTTAACTGGCTATATTTATAGTCACTGCGACTGGGAGAAATGTGATCTCCATTTCATTACAGATCATTCTTTACATCTTATATATGCATGCATGATGAAACAGGTTCCCAAATACAGCTTGAAATGAAGAACATGACATTTTGCTGATGCCAATGAAATGAATAGCTCAAAATCATGGGGCACTGAAAGAAAAAGCAGATCTTTTAATATCCAGTTTCATAAAGTAATGCATTTAAAAATAATTTGCAAGCTGGAAAGGTAATAAAAGGGTCCTTTTACTCCCTTATGCCTCATGTCACATCCTTTAATGTTTAATGAGAGTTGCTCATTGAGTCTAGGATTTAGCCAAAGACATTTGACTTGAGCAAGAACTAAATAAGCCTGCTAAAGTGATTATATTAAACTTAGTGCCTTTAAGACTTTCAGTAATGGTGGGTTACTCTGAAAATAGAGTTTGTAGAAGCTGAGTATTTCACAGCATCTTACCTTGAAATGTCTACAGAAATATTTCTGTGCTTTAAAAACCGTATAAATGGAAATTTATGAATGTCAAAATAAGCTAAATTTCTAGATTTTGAAGTAATTTAAGGTAGGAGACCTCCATTAGTTTGCTATTTATTCAAAATAAAGTATATTTGTGCATAAACAAAACAAAGATGTATAACTACAGAATTAAGTAATTATCCTATATATCCAGTATAATGGAGACATATAGCAAAATTTTATAGACATATCACTGTGAAATTGACAATTTGAATGTCAGATTCCAAGACTGATTTGAAAGCCATTAAGAATATAAAGTCTCCTTTTCTTTCCTAGTGAGTTTAATGTTTTGGGGCTTTATTTTTTTGTACCCGGGATTGAATCTCAAGGCAATGAGTCACATCCCCAGCTAATTTTATTTAGTTTTTAGTTTAAGACAGGGTCTCGCCACGTTGCTTAGGGCCTTTCTAAGTTGCTGAAGCTGGCTTTGAACTCTTGATGCTCCTGCCTCCCTCAGACTCCCAAACTGCTGGTATTACAAAAGTATGCCACCACACCTGGCTTTTTTTGGCATCTTTCAACAATGCAGTCAAAATATTAAAGTACTTAGTCTTCCCTTATGTCTTTTGTCACACTTTTTTTGTCATTTCTGAACTGGGATACACAAAGCAATTTTGCCAGTTCATCAAGATAATCATGTAGTGCTCTAAAGGATATTAAATATTTTGTTCAAGTTAGCTGTCTGAAAGGAGTGATCTAGTTTATCATCATCTGACACTATCGGAGCTCCTTGGAAGATTGACAGGAACAAACAAAAATGACCTTGACCTTGTGATGTTCTGACTACAACAGTGTACAGCGTCCTCGATGGAAAGTAATTGCATATGTTGCCCTTTATGATCATGATTGGCTCTGACCAAAGTGCCTGAGTGTTTTCTGAGTCATATGTTTAACCATTCAGAATGGGTTCAGCACTAAGTCTCTTTTGTCCAGACATCTCAACCCTGTGCAGCTTCACCTCACTTTTGCCTGGGCCTGAGGGCTCTTTTGTTTCTTCCACCCATCCCACTTTCCTTCTCACACTTCATAAACTTCATTTTTTTTTCCCTCAGGAGAACTTTTCCTGGGTCTTTCCCTCAAAGTCAGACTCGCTCTCTCTTTTGCTTCCATCCCTTCTCTTGGCACTCCTCCCTTTCCCCTCCCCACTCTTGCATGTCACATTTCTGTGTGCAAGGATGTTGTGGATAATGTCTGTCTCCTTCTGTGATCTGTAAGATCCTTAAGCCCAGGATTCCTTGTTGTTATTTTTGTTGTTGTTGCTTGTTTTTTAAAAAAGAGATCATCTCTTATTTATGGATTTTTAAATGGAAAACCATTTTAGATTATAAACTTGACTTTGTATAAATACAGTAATCATCAAAGCTCATTCAGTTTTTAAAAATATATATAGCATAAAATTGATCATTTCAATATTTTTTAGGATGTAGAATTCATTGACATTAACGATGTCATTATCCCAAACAGAAACTCCTTATCCATTAAACATTAAGCTCTCCATCCTCCCCTCTGCCAGCCCCTGGAAAACACCATTCTAATTTCTGTCTGTTTAAGTTTGACTATTCTGGGGGCCTCACATAAGAAAATCACCTAATGTTTGTTTGCTTTTTTTTCATTGACATCTATTGGAGTAGCTGGATCATACAAAGCAACTATTACTAATGACACTTAATAAATACTGATAAGAGAGTGAATAAAGGGCAAGTTATGAAGTATTTCAGTTTGAAAGCATTGTGTTTTGGGGTTTACTACTCTGAAAAAGAAGAATGATGCTTTTCCAAATACCTGCTTGCACCACTCAGAACTGGCCCTACCATCAGTATATTGACCACAGCCCACCCATGGTACCCACGGGGCAGGATGCACAGGGTGTTTTTAACAATTAATATCACTTCCATGGTGAAGGAGCACATTATTTCAGTATGTCTGATTAAGGCCTTGAAGAAAAGGCAATTCAGTTGACTTGCCTTTCCTGGTGGCTTCTTTACTCATCCAAAAACCCTGGTATGCTTACCATGCACTAGGATGTGGGAGTGAAGGAAATAGGTATTTGCTCTTGTGGGGCTGGAAGTTTTGAGCACTGGTTCTCAGTGTGAGGTTCTAGGTTGTTGGCCTCAGAATCACCAGAGTGGTTACAAATGTGAAACTTCTTAGCCTCTGCTACAAACTAAATTCAAATATTTCAGAATGGGATTGAAGAAATCTTAAACTGAATCAGTCCTCTCTGTTACTCTCACTATGGGAATCCAAAGAGGTTGGGAGGAGCATTTCTGATTGTTTCTTTTTAGTTAATACAGGATAATGGATTATGACATAATTATGAAAGCATGGAATATATTTTGTTCTAATTCAGTCCCCTCCCCATCCTCCCACCCCAGTTCTTTTCTTTCTATTCTACTGATCTTATAGTTGTTTTAAAAATTACTGCCTTGGGGATGTACATGATGGTGAGATTCACTGAGGTTTATTCATATACGTACATAGGAAAGTTAGGTCAGATTCATTCCACTGTCTTTCTCTATTCCATTTCTCCTTCCTCCCCTTCATTCTCCTTTGTCTATATCATTGATATTTCTTCTATTCTTTTTTCCCTCTTATTTAGGATTAACTTTTACATATTAGAGAAAAGTGTTGACCTTTTACTTTTGGGGACTTATTTCACTTAGCATGATAGCCTCTAGTTCCATTCATTCACTGACAAATGCCATAAAGTCATTCTTCTTTATGGCTGGATAATACTCCATTGTGTATATAAACTACATTTTTTTTTATCCATTCATCTGTTGAAGGGCACCCAGATTGGCTCCATAGCTTGGCTACTGTGAATTATGCTATTATAAACACTGATGTGGTTATATCATTGTAATATGCTGATTTAAAGTCCTTTGGATATATACTTAGGAGTGGGACAGCTGGGTCATATGGTGTTCCATTTCTAGGTTTTTGAGGAATCCAAGAGGTGCATTAATTAAATGCAATGTCCCTCCCCACTCACAAACACACTGTTGCTTTTCCTAAGTCAGCTGGTACCACATTATACAACTTTTGGGATCCATCTAGTTCTTAATCATCTCCTATTCAGCAAGGCATCCTGGGACCTGGTTGGACTAGATTTGTAAAATCTCTGTTTTCCAAATAACTGAAAGCATAAAATAAATCACTAAGCTCATCCAAAGATGCTATTATGTGAAGAAAATGCTAAGGGCCATTTCAACAATATTTGTCACTTTTGTTGACAACCCCAACATAGAGCCCTGCAGGTAGGGTAGTTAGAACTTCATAATGGCATTAATCCCAGCAGGAAAAAAAATAAAAGCTTATCTAGATGATTCAAGTAAAGAAGACATTAATGAATGCATTACTTACAGAGGAGGAAGGAAGGTTAAGGCCACAAGCAAGCATTGCTGAGAGATCTGGAGGCTTGTAACAGTAGGAAGCCATCATCACCTTCCCTAGACTAGAGGAACATGGCAAGAAAGAGTGCTGTTGGGGTTCACCTCTGAGAACCAGAGGTGAGAGGTGGCTACTGTAGCCAAAGAGTGTCAGGAGAACCTTGGATATCACCAGAGATGTGGTACCTAGTGGGAAAAGACAGGAAAGAAATATTCTGTCCCCTGTCATCTTCTGTTTCTGTGCTCTTGACAGTTCCTGCTATGAGCTAAACTCAAGTAGGCAGGGATACGCCATTGACAAGGGATTCTAGGCACTGAGCCACCATGGAGAAAGACTGAGAATAGATTGGGTGGATGGGATAGGAAATGGAGAAGAATGGAGATGTTTCTGTAGAGTACCTGCTTTCTGAGAAAACTTTCTCAGGTCATAACTCCAGCATAGAATTGGATCACATAGACTTGAGTGTAGAAGCACTGTCTTCCATCCATTTCATAATGCAAAATCAGAAAGCACTGTGCAAGTCAGGACTTGTGTAAGGATCATTGAGAGTGCCTTTTTATTTAAAATAAATTCTGTTATGTTTCAAAATGTGCTTAATTTAACCTCATCTTATTGTCACAATGTATTCAATTTTCTCTTGAGAAACTATGATTTTCCCAATATTATTCTTATTTAGCTTTTTCCTATAGTTATTTATAGGAATATTATTCTTATTTAACATTTTTCCTATAGTTAGGCAGGAAATTGGAGAAAGAGATTGAAATATATAACACAGATAATCTCTTTTTCAGACTACTTTGATAATCTATGGTAATCCTCACAATTGTTGATTTGCATACACAAGTTGTACTTTTTTTTGCATTTCAAAAATTATTCTAAAGAATTAAAGAAGCATTCCCCTATTTGTCTAGTCTACATAGGTTCTTGTCATTTTGCATCAATAGCACATTTGTATAATAGAGTCTGTATTTTTGGCAACCTCTAGCTAACTCAAAATTTCTCAGAATGAAATGTGAATTTGATGGCAAATTTCTTGGGGGTGAAAAGTTTTCTTTTCTTTTTCTTTCTTCCTTTTGGTCCCCCCTCTCCCCACTTGGTTTTGCTCACATACAACATAAGTTGGGAAGAAGCTCAGACCTGCTGGTGGGGGGGGGGTGGAAATGAGCGTGCTAGTCTGAAACTCCTTTTGATGATAGACAAAGGATGATTCAAGGGAGGGGTTAACTGTCAGGGTTCTCTTAGGGTCAGGGGTGAGGTCATTGCGAAGCTTAAGACTCTTGCTCTTTATAAAAATGCTTTTAAGTATCCTTCCAAGGCTGTTCTTTTTTTTTTTTTTCAGAGTACCTTGCCTAGTTCTATATTTTGAGGATGATGACTTTGGGCATGGTGGGTATTGTCAGAGCATTTGAGGTCTGGCCAAGAAGATAAGCTGATCACCCCAATCAGACACATGTGAAGGTTCCTCTGCAAGGCTATAAATTTTGTTGTAGGCTTTTAGCACCCTAACATGGCTGTCTCAGGTATGTCCTATCCCCCTGAAACTCCCTGAGGAGAAAAATCTCTCGCTCACAGCTCACATGCTACTTTCATACCAATACAACATGCTTCTGTTCAATCAAAACTCCTGACATTTTCTCTTTAGAAATACATTAGCTATCTCCAAGAATTATATCCCCAAATGGTTTATGGGAGATCATTAGGTTTTCAGGCATATAATGTTGAATAATGTGACATTATTTATTAAAAGTGCATTTCTGTCTGTGCTTTGCAAATATTGCAGAATGCATGTGATTCCTGTTTTTTCTTTCACTCATTTGATTGTTTTGAAGCATTTTATTAATAGAATTGTCACCACATCAGTGATCTGTAGTGGGAAAAGCACAAGGCTTTTAGTCTGAAAATGGATTTCAAGTTTTTGGTGCTGGCCTATGGCAAGTCACCTTTCCTCTTTGGGTTCTGCATTCTTCATCTATAAAAGCAAGGTTGGTCTGATGGACCAAGGACTCTCTCAGACTCAAAACAGGAGAAGAGGGTTCGAGGAAGAGTGGAAGTTTCCTTGGTGCTGTTGAAGAGGCTCTACTCTCACTTGTAGCAAAAGTGTGTTGCCTGGTGGGAATGAAGTCATCAGTCTCAGCTCCAGAACCTTCAAAGACACACCAGCCTTTAGGCATTAAAGTCTGACCTCAGTGTAATGCCTAAGGACCTCCTTTTTCCAGATAGGCCTGTCCTGATGTTCAGAGCTGGACAGTACTAGCCCCTTCAGCCACATGTACACCCCATGCTATCCTAATAATAATAATAATAGCACATGCTTTTTCTGCTGTCAACAACACGCTCTTATTTCTCCCTGCCTATGCAATTGCTACCCACCAGATGCCTCCTTTCATGGATTTGAACCTACCAACCAGCTCTACTTTCATAAGAGTGCAAGGTTGGGAACAGAGGAAGGGAGCTGGCATTACTGAGTATCAAAGAATCTTTCAGAACTCAATTTTTGTGCTTATACCCATCCTGTAATGAGTATCATTACCTTATTTTATTTATAAGAAAGCTGAGGCTCACTCAGTGAGTCTAAGTGACTTGTCCAAGGCCACATGCCACTAAATGACTAGTTTCAGGTTCACATTCAGGTATGTACAGTACTTAATGCTGTCTCACTGCCTAGCACCATGCCTCTTTTAGCAAGCTTGCAATTATTTTTTAACTATCATGGTAAGTAAACAGGAATTTATTTGCTGATAGAAGTCATGACATCTTAAACCCTTTCTAACATCAAATGGTTAATCACAAACTAGTACCTAATGTTGAAAGACAGCAGTTGGTTCCTGAATATAATGTTCAGGCACTTTTCCTTTTTCATTTTTCCCCTTAATTAGGTACAGAATTTGGAATTATTTTCTCTAAAACTATATAATGGAAGAATGGTTAATTTTTTTTTTCATATTTAAACCTACTAATGAGTTGTGGGGTTTACTTTGAATGATCTGGGAATCATAGTTCAGAGAAGTAAATTCCACATTATTTATTAGCAATGTAATTTTCTAAGAATGTAATTGGCTAGGCATGATTTTTGAAATATGTCTAACTCAGGGCCTTTTTTGGCACTAGCAGCTATGGCTTCTTTCACAATGAAGGGAAACTGCCACATGGAACCAGGTGGGCTGCAGCTGTGCCACCCGCTGAGGTTGGGGCAGCAGGGGAGCCAGTTACAAGCTGCCTATTGGAAATGAAGTATTTAAGGCCTTCTGGAGAAACTAAACTCATGTTGGTTTGCACCCGCACCAGACAAGAAGTGACCAGGTCCCAACACTGTGAGACACATTCAGAGTAATCAGTTACCACAGTGGTTGAGGTTTTTTTTTTTTTCCTAAGCTGCCCAAGGTGATAGTGACTCATTGCAAGGTTAATGCATTTCACCTTTCACCAAAGCTGTAGCCAAAATATTTTTCCATCTTTATGACTCACTCTTTTCCCAGGCTTGTTAAATTAATAGGAGTTTAAAGAAAATATACAGGGAAGGCTGAGCCAATCTCCATAGTCTACCTGATGAGCAAGGATATGTCCGAACTCTTCTAGTTACCTGAGTTTCCTGATTTTTCAAGGTTCAGGTTTATTTTCAGCACTTTTAAGGGACTCTTCAGGTTTATTTTCAGGACTCTTAAGTCCTAGTGGAGAGTGCACTAGGACTCTTAGAAAGCTGCCTTTGCAATTTCAATTTCACAGAATTTCTCTAGTTAGTATGAGATAAGTATCTACTTGATTTAAAAAAGGGATGCATTATGAACCAACCAGGGAGATATATGATATATATGTGTGTGTGTGTATGTGTGTGTGTGTGTGTGTGTGTGTGTGTGTGTGTTTTCAAGTGTTTTAACACTAAGCGACACTGCAGGCCTTTTTATTTTATTATGAGACAGGGATTTGCTAAATTGCTGAGGCTGACTTTGAACTTTCAATCCTCCTGCCTCAGCTTCCCGAGTAGCTGGGATTATGGATGTTTACCACTATGCCCAGAACAAGAAATATCTTTAATTGTGGATAATTAAGTCCAAATCTTTAGAGGGCCTTAAGTGTTCAATATAAGCTAGCTTGAATCTGCCTGCCTAAACTTATCTCCTACCAGATACCTCCATTTATTTTTTGCTACAACCAGACTGTTCTTTTTATGTATCTGAAGTCTCAGGAGTTACTATTCCTTTTGACTTTTGCATCGCTGCATGTTTTTCTTTCCACACCCATGATTAGAATGTCCTTCTCTCCTCACATCCATTTATCTGAACCTTAACTTCCTTTTCAGGGTCCTTTTTTATTTTGTTTGTGACTGCTGTCTTGACAAAACTACCTTAAACTTCTGTAACAAATATAGTATCTTGTTTGTTTTAAGAACTTCTCTTTGCCATTGATTCTGTAACTGACCATAACATGCATAGGTGTGAATTTCTTTTGATTTCCTTAGCTTGTGAGCATGTCTAGCATCTTCTATAAAATTTGTGTTAATTTCTTTGAAAAATGTTTCTTGTCATTATCTCTTCTCTTTTTGGAACTCTTATTAGATCGTCTCATACTTTCACCTCTTTTCCTTCCATGTCATATAATTTCTTTTTTTTCTTTGTGTTTTTCCCCCCCATACTGGGGATTGAATCCAGGGGTGCTTTACCACTGAGCCACATCCCCAGACTTTTTATTTCATATTATGAAACAGAGTCTTGCTAAATTTCCCAGACTGGCCTTGAACTTATGATCTTCCTGCCTCAGCCTCTTGAATCTCTGAATCCCAAGGCAGGCATGTGTCACTCCCCAGGCTTCTAGTTTGATTTTCATAGTGATGTTCATCAGAGGTTTAAATTGCCCTGAGTTTTTTTTTAAACAACCCTGTTCATATATAATTAACATACTATAAATATCAGTTATTGTAAATGCACAGTTTAAGAGTTTTAGTAAATTTTCCCAGTAACACCACTGTTCCCATAATCCAGTTTTTTAATACTTCTATCTCCTCATGTAATGATTCATGGCCATTTATAATTAATTTCCATTCCCACTCTTGTCCCTGGGTACTACTAATCTTTCTGTCATTATAGATTTACATTTTATGGATATTTTATATAAACTGAAGCACATAGTTAGTAGTATTTACATTTGACTTCTTTTACGTAGTGTGATGTTTTTGAGATTTATCCATGTTGTTGTGTTTACTAGCAGTTTGTTCTTTTTTATTGCTAAATAGTATTTTAGTGTATAAAATAGTATTTAACTGCACCATGTTTGTTTAACATTCACCATCAATCCATTGAGGTTTTTTGTTTTTGTTTTTTTGTTTGGTTTTTGGTACTAGATATTGAACCCAGGGACGTTTTATCACTAAGCCACATCGCTAGCGCTTTCTATTGTTGATTTTGAAACAGGGTCTTGCTAAGTTGCCCAGGCTGGCCTAGAACTTGCTGTTCTCCGGCCCCAGCCTTGTGAATCATTGGGATTACAGGTGTACACCATCACACATGGCTATGCACTGAGTTTTTAATGTTGAATAATAATAATTTATTTCAGTAAGTTCTATTTGATTCTATTTCAAGTAAACTTGGACAATTATGTTTGAGCTAGTTGATTCTCTTATATTTTTCTACGATTTTGCTTTAATTATTCTAAACATATTTTATAGTTTGTTTCAAATAGTTTCATTACTTGAAATGTTTAAGGGTCTGAATTTAATGTGTTTTTTTTTTTCAAATATATGGTTCTTGTTTATTCTGTCTGTGTTTCTTCTTATATTTAGATTTGAGCTCAGATTTAGAGAGAATCTTGTGTGGCCTGGGTTTTAGGTTTCCTGGTTGGCCCTCGGACCCCTTTTCAGACTATATTTTGGTTTGAAGTTTCCAAGAGCATGCCAGTTGTGTAAAACTGAATACCAGACTTCTCTAAGTACAGACCTACAGATGAAATTTTCACCGTAGATTTTTTTTTTTCTCCAAAATCAAAGCCTAGGAGGAGACAGATATTTTCTGGTAGTCTGTCTTTGCTGTTTTTCTGGGCTTTTCTTTTTTCCTCTTAGTCCACCTCTTCCCCGAGGGTATGGTTCTTTGACTCCTGCAGGTCGAAGTCCTGGACTCCTGGTGTTGGGAAATCTTAAAAACTAAGACCACACAGTATTCTCAAGATAGCCAAAGGACCAACTTCCACTTTTTGTTTTCATCTTACTCTTCATTTTTTGTCCCCTATTTATATGTATAATCATATATACATTTAACAATGTTTGTTCTATTTTATTTAACATTCCTGTATGTTGTATGGCATGAGGTTTTTCAGTTTATTCTATGTACTTTAGAAAACAAAGGAACCTAATTGGTTAGTGGCTTTCTTACTCTACAAATAGCAAAGTATTCACATTCGTCGAATATGCATATGTGCTTTTACATGTGAATCATTCACTAAAATTGTGAGCTAACTTATTACTATGTCCAGCATAAATATCTGAATAGAAGTGATGCAGTTCTTTATGGGAATAACTGTTTTAAGAAAGAGATTTTGAAGCTTACATTGAATACTCCTAAGGATCCCAAGTCTTGCCTGAACATTTTAATTTATGGTGTACCCTGTAATATAGTAAATTTCTAGGAAATAAGAGACCATAATAATTTTTGGATTTTGTGGAATGTTTATTTTGTTAAAAAAAAGAGTGTGTGCATTAAAGCTCACAAACACTTTTGCATCTTAAAGATTGTGTGAACTGAACAAATGCTCTTTTGCAAGGAACTTGATGATATAGCATGCTGTGGTCACAGTCTTGTCTGAACCAGGGAACAAAGTGGTTATCTCTTGACAATTTCTTTCATCTTAAAATTTTCATTTTTAGGAAGAACATGAAGTTATCTGATCTTGGCAGGAATGAAGGAACCTATTTATTTCCTCAGATTGTCATCTCAAAATGAAAGCCATCTTGCAGATTAACTGAAGGCTTAAAAACATGTCTTTAAAGCCCAATCTTAAAGCTCTAGGTGCTTATCTTTGAAGAAATGTAAGGTCATTGAATTTCTTAAAAATTTTCTCTCCAATTTTTATGTATTTGCTATTTTCTCTCTATTCTGTCTGTCTTTGTTTCCTAGAACTCATGTAACAAAGTAAGAGGTGTCTTAGACAAGAGATATTTGTTTTGTCACAGTTTTGGAGGCTAGAGATTCTGAATTTAAGTTGGTTCTTACTGGGGGCTCCGAGGGACATGTGTTTTGTGCCCCTCTCCTAGGTTCCAGTGTTCACAAGTGCTTCTCAGCACTTCTTGGTTTGTTGACCCATCTGCACTTGATCTTCCCATGAGGATGCTAGTCATTGGGATAGAGCTCACCCTATTACAGTATGATCTCAATTACCTTTACACCTGTAAAGGTCTTGTTTCTAAATAAAATCACATTGTTGAGCTGGGGATGTGGCTCAAGTGGTAGCGTGCTCGCCTGGTGTGCATGCAGCCTGGGTTCCATCCTCAGCACCACATACAAACAAAGATGTTGTGTCTGCCAAATACTAAAAAATAAATATTAAAATTCTCACTCTCTCTTTTAAAAAAAATCACATTGTAGTGATCCAAGTGGGCATTAATTTTGGAGGGACAACCCAGTCCAGTTGTGTGGACTTTTGGGTGGACCAGTGGGAACCCAGGCTCTGGGAAGAGGCACCACTGGCCCATGCCCCTTGTTAGCACTATGTATTATTACCCAGCGCAGTTGTAAGGAATAGGATCTAAGACCTAAGGGCTCCTAAATGTGGAGCTCAAATATAAAGGCCCTCAGAGAGAAACAGAAAGAAATACCTTATCTGTTGTGAAATGTGAAATGTGAAGACCATCCATAGTAATTAGACTTTATGGGCTCCTCTGTCTGGGTTGTCCTGAAAAGGATGGAGCATGCATTTCCCAAAGGTGGAAAAGAACATAACTTAATTGTAAAATAAATATTAGTGCTACCAGGAGGCGTTAATAAATGTGGAGACATATTCATTTTCACAGCTTTCTGTTAACTTCCCAAGAGCTGGAGGATTCCTAACATTCTTGAAATTATGAATGCAAGTGGAGCAAAACTGATTCTAGCCAGGATCCTTCAGATCTTTTCCCGTTTCTCTAGAGCACAAAGGTAAGAGCCTGGTGAAGGGGTATCTACAAATATTCAATTTTCTTTAGAATACACTATCATTAAAACTCAACAGCAGCACTATTGGAAGAGTAAAAATATTTGGATCCCTTTAAAGCCTACAATAATTTAAACAGTACTATTTTTTTTTGGTTGGATTGATGGAAATAATAACTTTTTTTTTTTTTCATTAAGAGGCGGTATATACCAGATCTCCATTCTTTCCATCTCCTAATTTGTCCAGAGAGCAAAAAGAGACTTTTTTCCTTTTTAAATTTTTCATTTTTAAATTCTAACTGCATGCCTTCCATACTATACACCACACCAACTTGTGTTTTCTAATGAAGCTTGCTGCAATGGGAATGTAAGCAGAAAGGATCAGCATGATTCAGGTACAAAGGGAAACTGAAGTATAGAAGAGGCTGCCTCCTAATTCATAATACTTCCTTATTTTGTCCGTGTGTGTGTGTGTGTGTGTGTGTGTGTGTGTGTATGTGTGTGTGTGTGTATGTGTGTGTGTGTGTGTTTTCCTGGTGTGAGAAATAGAAGGTTTGGTGGTCATTTTCAGGAAATAGTATTTAGTCTTAATTTGTATATAAGATCCAATCATAGCCATTTTAACTATAGACCTTCCCTTTACCTGTCCCAATTTTAAAATTAGCCGCTTGCAAAGACTGTAATCCCAAGCACCTCCTATCAGAGCACCGGACAGTGCTACATTAGCCATAAAAACAGGTAGCCTGCTGGCCCAAGCGTGCTTACTTGCCATACTTTGTTGGGTAGCACACTCTCTTGCAGAGAGTAGCTCTGTTTGCTGAGCTACTTGAGCACATGTTTGATTCCTTGAGGCACTTTATTTCTCACACTGGGGATAGAACCCAGGGGTGCTCTACTACTGAGCCAGACCCCCAACCCTTTTTATTTTTATTTTAAGACAAGTTCTAAATTGACCAGGCTGGCTTGAACTTGCCATCCTCCTCCCTCAGCCTCTCAGGCTGCCAGTAGGTCTGATAGGTGCATGCTACTGTACCCAACTAATATTTTCTTTTTTTAATAAGAAATGTCTGACTGCCCACAGGGATTTTAGAGGAATTGTTAACTACATGTGAAAAATGAAAAATATGAATTAATTTTAATTCCATAATAGGTCCTTGTGGTTGCTGACTGTGTAAAAGGAGGGATTAGAAGAAGGGAAACATTTCATTCTATTGACTAAACATCATAGTTAATACTATTCTAACTTTAAATCCCTGTTTACCTAGTGTATTAGGTTTAATAGCTTTGTCAAACTAGTTCTTCCTATTAGAGGTGCTGACTTAAACCTCCTTCAAATCAGTTTCAACTTCAGTTGGCTCAACATCCTTACCCATAATGATCTTAATTCTGCAGAAATAATTACTCGGCTTTCCATTCAAGCTTTACCTTTATCTGGGGCTTCAAAAAGTGTTTTCAAAGCCCCTGGTATAGATGTACCAGCAAGGCCAGAAAGCCCACAGGGAAAAGAGTATATGTTGATCAGATGGCTCCTATTTAAGATTTAGGAAATTTGATATCAGTGATCTGAGGCTATCTTTTGTGCAACTGGGCTGGTTTGTTGTTTCTTTCTTAAGCTTTGCAAGTTTTAAAGTCAAAGGCTGGAGCAAGAAGTAGAGAATAATAAGCACATTATCTAACTTATGGGAATGAATATTGCTAACTGTTAATCACTTTTTATTCCTAAGATTGAAGTCCAGGTATTGGCTTGATGGGCAATATGAGTTGCTGTTTTTATCAAAATGAGAAGAGTCTTATTTTGTAGTTAAGATAATATACTCAGATTGTTAAAAATTCCAACAATTACAGGAAAAAAATTCGAAAGTTAAAAGGAATCCTCCAATTGGGTCACCTAGACATAACCAGGGTACATTTTTTTTCAGTTTTTTTTCTATATGCTAGATACATTAATAAATAATATACTTATAGATGATAGTTATAAAATTGGATCATACTATATATATTGGATATAGTCTTCTTTCTTCCCTTAGTGTTAACTCATGCACATTTTCCAATATCTGAATAAAGATTCTCATCAGAGTTTGAAATTGTCCTATAGAATTCTGTTTTACAAATGAACTTTATTCACTTTTCTCTTGGTAGATCTATTGTTTTTCTCTATTATAAACATGGTTGATATAACAGACAGTCTATGTTTTGTGCAACTTGAATCAATTATTTGCTGCCTTGTAAATGTATTTTTTTTATGAAAAATGAAAGCATTCTCCGCCAATCACTCATCATCTACCACTTCTACAAACTTTGTCCTGATCTTTTAGGGTTCAGTAGAAGGGGATGTGATTCTGGATCTTGGTATTGCTCGACTAATCCTTCCCACTGTTTCTTGGATTGTTCTACTTTCTCCTTAGTGTGTGCACACACTTGCACACACACACACCCACATCATATAAGGAATGCTCATCCACAACTATAAACATTTTAGGAAAATGAAGTTCTCTTTCCCAACTGCATTGACCAAATATACCCAAAACTTTGCGTTTTTAGCATTTTATAGATATTTTCACATTTGGATATTATCTTTGGAAAGTATTTTTCAAATACTGATTCTAAATATGAAGAATATTTTGAATCTTCTAAAAAACAAAAAATGAAAGCAACAGTATTATAAGTAAAACATATTTTAACCAAGTTTTTCAGAATATCATCTTTTTTTTAATTATTTTTATTTTTTTTTTTATTGGTCGTTCAAAACATTACATAGTTCTTTTTTTTTTATTGTTGGTCGTTCAAAACATTACATAGTTCCTCATACATCATATTTCACAGTTTGATTCAAATGAGTTATGAACTCCCAATTTTATCCCGTATACAGATTGCTGTATCACATCAGTTACCCTTCCATTGATTGACATATTGCCTTTCTAGTGTCTGATGTATTCTGCTGTCTATATTATTCTCTACTATCCCCCCTCCCCTCCCCTCCCCTCCCCTTTTCTCTGTCTACCCCTTCTACTGTAAATCACTTCTTCCATTTGAATTATCTTGTCTTACCCCTCCTTTCCTCTTATATGTCATTTTGTATAACCCTGAGGATCGCCTTCCATTTCCATGCGATTCCCCTTCTCGTTTCCTTTCCCTCCCACCTCTCAACCCTGTTAATGAAAATCTTCGTCTCAAGCTCTTCGTCCCTACCCTGTCCTTGTTTCCTCCCCTTATATCAGAGGAGTCATTTGGTATTTGTTTTTTAAAGATTGACTAGCTTCACTTAGCATAATCTGCTCTAATGCCATCCATTTCCCTCCAAATTCTATGATTTTGTCATTTTTAAATGCAGAGTAATACTCCATTGTGTATAAATGCCACATTTTTTTAATCCATTCATCTATTGAAGGGCATCTAGGCTGATTCCACAATCTTGCTATCGTGAATTGTGCTGCTATGAACATCGATGTAGCAGTGTCCCTGTAGCATGCTCTTATTAGGTCTTTAGGGAATAGACCGAGAAGGGGAATAGCTGGGTCAAATGGTGGTTCCATTCCCAGCTTTCCAAGAAATCTCCATACTGCTTTCCAAATTGGCTGCACCAATTTGCAGTCCCACCAGCAATGAACAAGAGTGCCCTTTTCCCCACATCCTCTCCAGCACTTATTGTTGTTTGACTTCCTAATGGCTGCCAATCTTACTGGAGTAAGATGGTATCTTAGGGTAGTTTTGATTTGCATTTCTCTGACTGCTAGCGATGGTGAGCATTTTTTCATGTACTTATTGATTGATTGTATGTCCTCTTCAGAATATCATCTTAACTGTGTAAGTAATGCTATTGTTAGGAGAAAGAATGGTTTCATGAACTACTATGATTCATAATAAAGTTAGTAATCATTATTATTATGATAATTATATATTTACATGATAGTTACTAATACAATACTAATTATTAATAATGACAGAATTGTAGAGAACTCTGTGTGCATTTTGCATTTGTTATTTATAATAATTCTGTGAGAGAAACTGAGCAACTTATGATCTCCACTTCATGAATGAGTAAGCTGAACTCAGAAATGTAAACTTGTTCAAGGATACCATCCAACACGGGGCTGAAGAGCCAGGGTCTCTGAGTCAGACCCCATCTCAACTGGTTTTCTAATATAGGTGTCATTAGTTAATTTGTCATTCCATTAAGTCTTTCCATTATGATAGTTTTCCCATTACTTCAGAGTTTGAGTGCGTGAGCACCATTTGGAATGAGATCATTTTGCCATAAAACGTCTGTTAATAAAACTGTTCCATGACTGAATTGTTATATATATTCATCTAGTACAACTTTGCCTACCAGGTCCTTGGCATTTTAAAATGGTATTCTAGGGGCCTGTTTGGGGGAAAAGAAAGTAGTCTGTGACCTCCTTTAATGTCTGCTAATGTCATCGCTGAGCTAGGGTATGTGCTAATGTACATCTTCCTTTAACCTCCACTTCTGGCCTTCTTCTCTGGTTAGCTCTAAAAACCATCTTCCCATAATTTTTTTTTATTAATTTATGTATTTTGTTATAAAGTGATAACAAAATCTAATTTATTGATAATCTTTAATCTTATGTATTTTTAGTGATAATCACTCTTAACATTTAAATATATTTTTCCATTTTTTATTGTTCCAATCTTTTTTTTATATCTATTTTTTCCTTTGGTTTGTTTTGGAAAACTGATATCATATTCCATTAAAATAGAATTTGGGAACTACTTTTTGATTTAATTATATCATTAGCATTCCCCATGTTATTAAATAAATTAGACTTCATTCTTTTCATGGTCTATTTTGCAACCCTATTTTTTTTTTTTAAAAAAAGGTAATCCTTCTTTTATGTTAGACTATAAGTTTGTTTAAATAAGTCTATAGTGATAAAGATAGATATGCCTGAATCTTTTCCTGGAAGTTTCTGGTAATTTAATATCTCCTTTGACAGCATTTGAACATGCATCTTCATTGCCTTATCTAAAGACCTCAATTATCTCAATACAAGTTTTTTTTCTACAAATTTGATAAGCAAAAATGATTGCTATTTTGTTTTGTCTTATTCTGTTCATTTGTTGGGCAAGGGTATGTGCTAGCCCTGTGCTTGGTCCCCTGAATTGCTTCAGGAGGAGTTTCCAGTTCCTTCTCACATGGTATTTAGCTTCTCTCTGCTTTGTCCATTTTCTGTTTTAGGATGAAGAGGTGATCCAGGCCAGGGTCTGTTCACGGAGGTGTCAACCTGCACTCATCTTTGCTCTTACAGGAGAGGAGAATCTTCTGCCATCTATAGTTCCTGGACTTGCCCACATTGCACTCAGTCACATTCTGTTGGACTGATGAGGGGCTTCTTCCCCTCTCTCACTGCCTGCTCTACCCATAGGCAGAAACGCCTGTGATTGCAACAAACTCTCTTCCTCAGCAATCCCTGCTACTTGGTCTATTTTGATAGTATTTCACGGAAGAGGTAGGTCTCTGGCTCCAGGATGTGCATTGGGTAAAAAAACCACCTTCTGCTATGCTTTTTGGGGCGTACAATTTGCCCTTTTATCCTTGAGAAAGAGAAAGCAATTCAATATTAGGGAGAGAAGTTGTCAAAAATAATGATACTGCTACAACAGAAGGAGAGTTTTCAAGCTAGTGGATGCCCTCACCTTTCAGCCAAAGGTTGATAAAGGGGGACACATAAAGTCCTGAACTCCCCTTTAGGGTGGATGGAGTAACTGCTACAGATAGGCAAACATGTGTCAGTGGAAATCTTCCCTAATTCTAACACCAAGTTGAATGCCAGGATTATTTCCAATGTAAGATGTTTTCCTTTTTCATTTGGGCATGTCTTTGTAGGTATTTTAATTGGAATATCTTAAGGCTCCATCAGTGAGTTATAACTAAGTTCTTAAAACATTATTTTTAAAGTCAGAAGCTTCCATTAGTTGATTTTATTTTAATGTCAATATTCATGATAAGTGACTACTACTTGCACAGACAGCTTACCTTTATATGTTTCCCTTGCTTTTAAAACTAGGAGGCTATTTTGTCTCTCTAAGAGCATGTCATGTATTCTAGTCCTGTGTTATATACAGTATTTTATACAACATATGGCTTTTCAAACTGACTTCCTCAGGAAAAACTGGCCAAAATGAAGGAGAGAATTGATATTTTTTCTCCTTCTTAGGAGGAAAAATCCAGTATGTTCATTCTCTACCATTTTGAGGGCCATATTTCCTGTAAAATAGCCCTTATTGTCTGTAAAGCTTGTTTGACCCTTACACACATCAGAAGATAAATAATAACACACCATCAAGCACTCATTGTAAAAATATTTCCAGTTCAATAAGAAAAATGGTAGCTCTAATTCTAATTTTTCTGTCTTTAATTACCAACAAAGACATTATCCTCCATATTTTTAATTTAAATTTTTTATAAGTTGTCTTGGAATAAAGTTCCAGTGTCCTTGTTTATGAAACACAGTTTTGCTTTGTCTTTTCATTCACCCTGGGAGATATTTTAAGTTGCTTATTGTCTCAGTCTCCAAATATTTTTTCTTAGCTTCCACATGGTCAGCATGTATCACTTTTTCTAATCAACTTGGAACTCCTCCTCCTCCAATTTACTTTACAAAGTGTAACCTGATTTCCGCCCTTCTTACTCTTCTGTACGCTCTCAAGAGGCCCTTCATGATGTTGGCCTCTTGATACTCAGTGGAGTGTTCCCATCTCTATCCTTTGGTTCCTCTATGGCATTTGGTGCTGTGACTATCTCTGCCTCCTATGGAATCTGCCTCCTTTTCAGCATCTGTGACCTGGATATTGCTCCTAATGGGGATCTATAATGTAGTAGGATCTATAATGTAGTAGACAGATTCTAGGCCATTAAGTTGCCACCTGCTTTCTGCGTAGTGCCAAGAGAGGTGCTTTATATGTTCAAATTCATCCATTTTTTAAACCAAGTTTATACTATCTACCTCATAGGTATATTATGAAGATTGAATGAGATGACAGTATTTTAATATCATTCTTTAACATACATATGACTATGTAATAACTACATATTGAGAGCCTGATAAGTACCAGGAACCACGCTGTAAACAAGGATGCAATGGTCAACTCTGACTTCCCTCCTTGGGAGAACCAGCATGAATGAAATAATTTTACAAAAAAAGATACACAGTAACAACTGTAATAAGTTTGGAAAAGGAAAGTACAAGGGAGTATGAAGGGCTATCACGGGAAGATTTGCTCTACCCCATTAGAGAAGTATATGGGAATTTCCTAAAGATTGGCTGCTGGATTGAAAATAATATACAGAAGGCAAGTGGGCAAAGAGATGTCAGAGAATCTTCTTAGGCAAAGGAAAGGGCTTGGGCAGGAGGGAACCTAACAGGTCCAAGGGATGGAAAAATGAATCATAATACTTAAGGGAAGATTTGAAAGGTGGGTGGGGACCAGAATTTGTAGAACTTATGAGGCCTTGTAGGCTGGGTCAGGAGTTTATATTTATCCCAAGAGCAATGAGCAGCCACGGGAATGTCCTTGGTACATGCATAGTGGAGTGCTGTTATTATCTGATCTGCATTTTTCAGTGGCTGCTGTGTTGTGGTGACTAGGAGAGGCCACAGTGAACACAGGAGACTGCTTCTTGTATTCTTTCTTGTACTGGTTGATCTTTCTTCTTTCTACCCCCAAATATATTCCCTTCCCTTATAGTCCCGGACTCTATGCTCCAAATTTTAGCTACCTTCTGTATATATCTGCCTGGTGGCCCAGATATCCAAGCACATTCTTTTAATTTCTCCAGATGGAGCCCTGAAAAGTCTTTTTAATTCTTCCTCCTAAGTTGGCCCTCATCTAATCAGAAATACATACATACCAGGTGGATAACAGTCAATCAATAACACCTCTGTGGGATCTTCCTGGATCACCATGAAAAATCTCTCTCTTCACCCCATCTAGGTCCTCAGATTTGTTTGATTCCACTTTATCATACCCACTGCTGTGGCTGTCACACCAATATTCCAGGGGACATCTCCAGCAATGAGTTTTCCCTGATTAACCTCTAGACATTCTTTATATCTATTCTGCATTTGAGCCAAATGGAATTCCTCACAATCCTTCCTTTCTGGCTTCTGTGTATTGATAGGTGTGCTAGTATGTGTCACCCAATGCCATTCTGCATTTATTTCCATCTGTTGGAATCCTATTGGTCTTTTCTGCCTTAACAGAAATACTGTTGTCAGGAAACTTTCATGAATTCCTCCAACCTTACAGGGAATTGCCTCTTTCTTTGTCTCTCTTTTTTGACTTGGGATTGAACCCAGGGACACTCTATCACTGAGCTATATACCCAACCCTTTTCCTTTTTACTTTGAGATAGGATTTTGCTGAGTAGCTCCAGCTGGCCTCTAATTTGTGGTCCTCCTACCTCAGCCTCCTGAGTAGCTTGGATTACAGGTGTCCTACGGTACCTGGTTTCACCTCTCATTAATAACATAAACACTCTGGGATTTTTACTATGTATTATGTTGTGTTAGTGTCTCTCCAGAACTGTTTTCTCCTGGAGATATGGGACCACAGGTGATTCACTTGTATATAGGTTATAACTCTCACATATGTGCCTTGTGTAAGGATGATGTTCAATGAATGTTTATCAAATCATTTGTACACAAATGATTCAAACTCACTAGCCTATTCTCCACTACTGTGGTGTGTTTGCTGCATTCTTTTGGAAGTTTGGAGCAAAATGATTTTACTTATTTTATTGTTCTCACCTGACTATTCCCTTAACCCCTTCCCAATTCCAAGTATACAGATGTGAGGAAGTGTTTTCTGAACTGTATGTTATGAAGAGAACGACGAAAGAGGCAAACCAAACAATTCTTTGTGCATTTTATTCTGGTTAGAAGCCAATGTAAATGCTTGTGCTACAAGAACAAGCATATTTCCTGCTGTGAAAACTTGGCTGTATATCCTGGGACCCCTCTTTACCACTGGCTGCCCTCAAAAGACTATTAACCCCTGCTTTGAGCCAGCAAACCAGATGTGGGTTTCTTAAGCAAATTATTGGTTATTTCACCACATGTAGTTTTTGCAGTTAAGTGTTTCCAGCTTTCCAGAGCATTCCACAGGAATAGCATCATATTTTTCCTCCAACCTGTTAATTAGCATAATTATTTATCAGCCCTAAACCACAGCTTGAGTTTGTTATGTGGCAAGTTCAACATATATTCGCTGGATGGAACCCAATGCTGCTGGAGAGAACAATTCAGCAATTAAAAAAAATGAAGGTCTTGTGGGGAATAGGGAAATACTCATTCCTTTTCTTGCTTCTTGGGATTCATCATTCTGTGCTTGGCCTATACCTCCAGGTGTTGACTGGACTTAACCAATAATTTGTCATCAAATATGAGTCTATTTTAGACTGAGGCATCTAAAATTTTTAAAAAAGTGACCTCTTAAGTTCTCACTCACCTCTAATAATTGAAATCTGTCTTTGTAGATTTAAAGGCTCAAATTATGAAATTGCAACACAGTTGCCATATTTTTCCTGTCATACTCCAAATATGGCATGTTCTTGGGATGAGCAGAGAGTACTTTATTCCTTTTCTTGCCATGCTCCGACTTCATATTTCTGCTTTCCCATCAACTGGAAAAGAATAACAACCCTTAAATATTGAAAGAGAAATGAGAATACAGCTATCTTTCAATAAGACAAATATTAAATGAAAGAGATTTGCAAAACTATAGAACAATACCATGTTTCTTACTTCTTTGGTTTTGGGAAATATACTCACTATTCATAGAAGTTTGATTTTTATGTTAACATGTAATATATTTATTGTTAGAAGTAAGAGAAAACAATTCTCAAATTTAATTTTTCTAACTTAGAAAATATTGGTAGATATTACCCACATAAATAAAAGCTCTGGGAGTCATGATACTTTTAAGAGTGTGAGGAAGTTCTGAAACTGAAATTCTGAGAACCACTGACTTTCATATGTCCATGTACATGGAAAGACCTGTCCTACTAAAGTTTTGTCATTATATTAGGAAGATGTCTTTTCCATAGAAGAAAACACACATGCTGGCACATGTTTAAGTACTTTGACAACAGCTTCTATCAGTGGATCCATTCTTGAGTTACTAGTCAACTGAGATGGCCTCTAATAGTCCTGAGCCAGTTTGCTCTAGAAAATAATCTCAAGCATCATTAAAGTCAGAGTGCTATTACAGGAGGAAGTCAAAGAACTGAAGATGAAAGAGTATGGTGACTATGGGGCTGAGAGAAGGAAAATAGAGGGTTTAGAATACAATTAATGAAGTTAGAAGAAATACTCTTTGGTAGGAATACTGAGTATTACAAATTTTCTCCTATTCCTTGAGAGCAGAAGATACATTTTTGGAATTCAGCTACTGCCTGCAGTGTGGTTTTTGTGAAGACAATAATTAGTAGCTTATGGTGGATTTCTTGTACAAGTCACAGTGGCTCCAGGCTGGACCAGATATGGATGCACATACTAATGTGTAAGTAGATGTTTAAATGGCTAAGCCACAAAATGTTTGGATTAGATTCCAGTTCCCGTAAAGTAGAGCCCATCTTGGAACTTCATGTGACTATATTCTGTTTCCCTCAGAGTTTGCTGAGAAAAATTCTTCCCAGCAAACAGTGGCTTATTAGCACATTAGTTTTCACCCTCCCATTTCATTCTAAGAAAAACCTCCCACACTCACAGCCAGAAGTCATTTCCATTCAGTTCACAGAATCCAAATAATAGCATCTTCACACCATTCTGACCAGGGTCACAGTCTCTCAAAGAATGGAAAGAATTGTAGCAGCTATTTAATTAATCAGTTTTCTTGAAACTGTATCACATGGTAAGGGTAAAGAGATATGGAACCCAGATTTTAGGTGCAAATATTCCTTTTTACATTGATATCCAGATTTCAGTGACTCATTATTTCTTCTTGCTCATGCATTGCTGCATTGTCTCTTTAAACAATCCACAATGATTTCAAGAATCCTCTAGATGGGAGTATGTCAGTTATAAGGATTATGCCCAATCAGTTTTGATATTAACTCCTAAGAACACTGGTTAGCTACCTAACCCCAAATAGTTCACCATCTCTGGCACTTTTACAATACTATTTATCATGATCTGAAATGAAATTGTCTTTTTAAAAAAATTTATGTGTGCATGCGTGTGTGTGTTTTTGTTCTGACTCCCTCCTTCCATTAGAATATAAATTCCTGATGCAGGAATTTTGTCTTGCTCAAATTAGCAAGACCTAGATCAGTGCCTGGCACACTGCAGGTTCTCAGAGTTTGCTGAATGAAAAAAAATGAAGCCCCAATGTCCCTTCTAAAAATGCTTTTTTTTTATCTAGGTGAAACCACTCTTCTCTGAGGGAGTCCACTCTGAACTTCAGAGTTTTAAGGTCTACTAACATTTATAGTTGTATCCTAATAGGGAAAATCTCAGAACAAAGCACAAGGAAGATTTCTGTCACTAATTGCCTACAATCAATTTGTGTACTGTATCAGTCAGAGTCCTGCAGAAAACAGAATATAAAGCCCAATTGAATAACTGAAAGCAAGATTAATAAAGAAGCTATCTCTAAAGACGTGAACAAGTTTGAAAGAACCTAAAGAGTGATGATACATTATCCTTGGCTAGTAATGACAAGGAGCTGTTGTCTTCCCAGAACCCCAAGAATTTGATCATAAGGAAAGGGCCAGGTGAGAGGACCTGGCACACTTAGTAGAAGAAAGACATCTAGATTTGCAAAGTGTTAGCAGACTAGAGACAGAATCCTGAAGGAGATCCAGAAGGGTAGAAAACCTAGATGGGGAGGAAGGAGAGACAGGAGAGGAAGACTAGAGAGTAAAGCCTTCTTGGATCTACATTGTGGGAAAAGAAATGTCATGCAGATCATCTGGATTCAATGGATATGTTTGCGATTGTCTGATGGTAACATTAAAATATTCTCAAACAATGAAAACAGTTCTATCGTGAAAAAGTGTCTGTAGTTTCCAGGTAGACTGGAAGTACTGAAATCCAGGAACAGGTAGACCAGGTGACTAAATCCAGGAATATTTCTCAATCAAAAGCCTGGAGTTGTCAGATAAGTGATACATTCCTCAGGTGATATCATTCCCTAACCTGTTCTTCATAGCCTCTCCAAGCTTCCTAGCAGGATTGAGCCCTGATTGCCCACAGTGTAAAAATGTTAATGAATGTATCCTGCATTTAGTTTTCTTCTTTTCCCTGGGTCATTCTCCACTCCTTTTCTGGTTCTTCCTGGAATCACTTCTAAATAAATTACTTTAGCCATTTTATAGAAGAACTTCTAGGAGTTATGCTAACTAAACTGTTTCCTCACAACAAGGGAATAAAGATTCCCAAATTCAATCCACCGAGGATGAGAAGGGAACAGAGTGCATGGAGGGAGGCAGAAATTCCATCCTGCCTCACACAGAAGGCACTCTTTTTAACATCTGTTCCAAAGTGAATGGCCAAAATATGTTGGTAATAATTACATTAACTCCAGGTAGATAACTTTGCTTTTTTGATTTTAGAGGCTCATATGGGAAACTTGAAACAAGTTGAATTGGAATTCATCAGAGGACCCATTTGTAGAACTGACAAAGAGTTTTCAAGAGCAGCTAATACAGCCAAATTCACACTCCAGCAGTCTGGCTTCAGAGCTCTTGCTTTTGAAACATTATGGGTGCCCTGTCTGCATTTGACTGGAGTGAGATGAAATCTTAGAGTAGTTTTGATTTGTATTCTCTAATTGCTAGAGATGATGAACATTTTTTTCATATATTTGTTGATTGATTGTATATCCTCTTCTGAGAAGTGTCTGTTCAGTTCCTTGGCCCATTTATTGATTGGTTTATTGGTTTTTTTGGTGTTAAGATTTTTGAGTTCTTTATATATCCTAGAGACTAGTGCTCTATCTGATGTGTGTGTGGTAAAAATTTGTTCCCAAATTGTAGGCTTTCTATTTATCTAACAGATTGTTTCTTTTGCTGAAAAGAAGCTTTTTAGTCTGAATCCATCCCATTTATTGATTCTTAAAATTAATTCTTGTGCTATAGGAGTCTTATTAAGGAAATTGGGGCCTGATCCGATACTATGGAGATTTGGGCCTACTTTTTCTTCTAGTAGGCGCAGTGTCTCTGGTTTAATTCCTAGGCTCTTGATCCACTTCAAGTTGAGTTTTGTGCATGGTGAGAGATAGGGGTTTAATTTCATTTTATTGCATATGGACTTCCAGTTTTCCCAGCACCATTTTTTGAATTGGCTATCTTTTTACCATTGTATGTTTTTGGTGCCTTTGTCTACTATGAGATAACTGTATTTATGTGGGTTAGTCTCTGTAGACCAATACCATTGGTCTACAGGTTTGTTTTAGTGCCAATACCATGCTGTTTTGTTACTACAGCTCTGTAGTATAGTTTAAGGTCTAAGGTCTGGTATAGTAATGCTCCCTGCTTCACTCATCTTGCTGAGGATTGCTTTAGCTATTCTGGTTCTCTGATTTTTCCACATGAATTTCATAACTGCTTTTCCTATTTCTATTAGGAATGTCATTGAGATTTTGATTGGAATTGCATTAAATCTGTATAGTGCTTTTGGTAGTATGGTCATCTTGACAATATTAATTCTGCTTATCCAAGAACAAGGAAGATCTTTCTATCTTCTAAGGTCTTCTTTAATTTCTTTCTTTAGCATTCTGTAGTTTTCATTGTAGAGGTCATTCACCTCTTTTGTTAAGTTAATTCCCAAGTATTTTATTTTTTTGAGGTTATTATAAATAGGGTAGTTTTCCTCATTTCCCTTTCAGAGGATTTGTCACTGATATACAGAAATGCCTTTTATTTATATGTGTTGATTATGTATCCTGCTACTTTGCTGAATTCATTTACTAGTTATAGAAGTTTTCTGATGGATTTTTTGGACCTTCTAGGAATAGAATCATATTGTCAACAAATAGTGCTAATTTGAGTTCTTCTTTACCTATCCATATCCCTTTAATTTCTTTTATTGTCTAATTGCTCTGGCCAGTGTTTCAAGAACTCTGTTGAATAGAAGTATTGAAAGAGAGCATACTTGTCTTGTTCCCATTTTTATAGGGAATGCTTTCAATTTTTCTCCATTTAGAATGATGTTGGCCTGGGGCTCAGCATAGATGGCTTTTATAATGTTGAGATATGTTACTTTTATCCCTAGTTTTTCTAGTGTAGGCATGTATATTTTGTCAAATGGGTTTTCTGCATCTATTGAGACGATCATATGGTTTTTTAAGTCTATTGATATGATGGATTACATTTATTGATATCCGTATGTTGAATCAACTTTGCATCCCTGGGATGAACCCCACTTGATCGTAGTGTACTACCTTTTTTATATGTTTTTGTATTTTATTTGCCAGAATTTTATTAAGAATTTTTGCATCTAGGGTAATTAGAGACATTGGTCTGAAGTTTTTCTTTCTTTAATGTGTCTTTGCCTGGTTTTGGAATCAGGGTGATATTGGCCTCATAGAATGAGTTTGAAAGTGCCCCCTCTTTTTCTATTTTCTAAAATAAATTGAAGAGTATTGGTATTAGTTTTTCTTTAAAGTTCTTGTAGATCTCAGCTGTGTATCCATCTGGTCCTAGACTTTTCTTGGTTGGTAGGCTTCTGATGGCGCCTTCTATTTCATCACTTGAAACTGATCTGTTTAAATTGTGTATATATCCTGATTCAATTTGGGCAAATCATATGACTCTAGAAATTTGTCCATGCCTTTGATATCTTCTATTTTATTGAAGTCCCAGTTTTCAAAATAATTTCTAATTATTTTCTGTATTTCTGTAGTGTCTGTTGTGATATTTCCTTTTTCATGATGTATATTAGTAACTTGAGTTTACTCTCTCCTTCTTTTCATTAGCATGGATAAGGGTCTGTCAATTTTATTTATTTTTTTTCAAAGAACCAATTTTTTGTTTTGTCAATTTTTTCAATTATTTTTGTTTGTTTGTTTCAATTTCATTGATTTCAGCTCTCATTTTAATTATTTCCTGTCTTCCACTGCTTTTGGTGTTGATTTGTTCTTCTTTTTCTAAGGCTTTGAGATGTAATGTTAAATCATTTATTTGTTGACTTTTTCTTCTTTTAAGGAGTGAACTCTATGAAAATGAACTTTCCTCTTAGTACTGCCTTCATAGTGTCCCAGAGATTTTGATATATTCTATCAATGTTCTCGTTTACCTCTAAGAATTTTTTAATCTCCTCCTTGATGTCTTTTGCAAACCACTATTCATTTAATAGCATATTATTTAGTCTCTAGGTGTTGGAATAGCTTTTACTTTTTATTTTATCATTGTTTCTAATTTTATTCCATTATGGTCTTATAGAATTCAGGGTAGTATCTCTATTTTTTCATATTTGCTAAGTGTTGCATTGTGCCATAATATATGGTCTATTTATCTGTGGGGTTTTGATCCTGATTCCTCCTTCTTTAGATGACAAAACATATCTTAACCACTTGCTGTGTAGTAAGTATTATGTAAAACATTTATGTGTTGTATGTTTTCTCATTTGATTCCTGCAACTCTACTGCCAAGAATTATTATTGCCTACATTTTTATAGATAACAAACCTGAGGAGCTAAGATGTTAAAGAACATTGCCACATTATATAGCTGGCAAGTGGTGGAACCAAATTTGAACTCTTTTCTGCTGTTAGAAAAAAAAAAGTGCTCCAAAATTGGAAATCCTTGCTCCCCGCCCAAAGATTTATTGCTTTGCTAGCAAAGGAGAAACACGTGGACTCCTGTCCCAAAGGCTCTGTCTCTCCTGATCAGGAGGAACAAGGTTTTGTTTTGTTTTTAATATTTTTTAATTGTCAATGGATCTTTTATTTATTTATATGCAGTTCTGAGGATCAAAATCAGGGCCTCACACATGCCAGGCACTACTCCAGCCCCTGGAAATTCTTTTAATACTGTGTCTTTTCAGTGTCATGAAAGAACACTATCAATCAGGGCCCTGTAGGGAGTACCTGATTTTCTAGAGAAATATATATATAATTGACTTACAACTAGTGCTTAGGACCCAGACTCCTTGAGGTTAATTTGTCATATTGCAAATGACTTTTGTGCAGTAGAGATACAAAGAAGTTTGTCTAGTAGTAAAGGGAACCTATAATCTCTTGAGCTAGGTTTTTTTTTTTTTTTTTTTTTTTTTTTTTTTTTTTTTTTTGCAGGGGTTGGGGAATCCTGGAGATTATACTCTAGAGCCTTGCACAAGCCAGGCAAGTGCTCTACCACTGGGTTACACCCTTAGACCTTTTAATTTTATATTGATACAGGTTCTTGCTAAGTTTCTAGGCCACCCTAGAACTTACGATCTTCTTGCCTCAGCCTCCTGAGTAGCTGGGATTACTGGAGTGTGCCACTGTACACAGAAACCTAGCTGTATACTACTTCTGATTCCCTCATTAATGAGTTGAGTAGGTCTTTGAAAGGTGCACACTATATTTTTTATGAGAGTCATTTTTTTTAACTTTTTAGAAACTTATACTTGGACAATACAGAACTTATGCACTTAATTACTATGCTTAACACATGTTTCCAGTTCCAGAATGACTGACCATCCCTTATAGGGATTTTATTTTATCCCCAATTTTTCTCTATTCTATGAAATTTACATAAAAGCTCACATCTTTTCTTGAAATCTTCCCTGAATATTACAGTACATGCTCATCATTTTCTTCTTAGAACCTCTAGAGTACCTGTTGGTCTTAAGGACATGTTACTTTAATGTTTACTTTCTTGTCTCATTCATCTCTGTAGCTCTGTTTCTGTCTTGATCTCTTAAATATGTTATCCATCTAACTTCTCTGTCCAAATAGACAGAGAACTCTGTAAACTATTCTCTCAAATTATTCACATAATATCCCGTATTTCCTCTACCTGCAAGGTATTTTCCATAGCTTTGGGTACATTAGTAAATACATGTTGAATAAAATTTAATTTATCTTTGTAGAATATCCTTTGCTACATCTTAAAATTCTCCTTTTTTATTTTTAAGCAGCTCCACACAAAACTGAGGTATTGTATCTAACAACAAGTAACCTTTAGTAAAGAATAATAATGTCCAGGAAATTCTGTTATGTCACAAGGAGGGGAAAATATATTCTCTCAGCCTGAGGATCCTAACAGTTAACAGCAGAATTTGTCCACAGGGTTAAACCTCATTCCAAATGCCACTTTTCTACAAAGCCAGCCCAGTGGCAGGCATCTGTGCTTCCCTTTTCAACTTCAACTCTGTTTAATTTCAAAACAAGGCAGATAAAATATGCTAATACACAGCAAGTCTCCCTGTTGGTATTCATTGGGAAGTCCCTTTCCAGTGTGAAAGCCCAGTCTTCCATGAATTCACAAACAAATGATTGCTCTTGTTACTGGCATTCCACACCGGTGATAAAACATGCGTGTGAATCAGCCTCAGCCCAGTTGCAAGAATTTTCTTCTGGAAGATGCTGCACTCTTTGTCCTGAATATACAAGGGATGTATCTATGTGCACATGTAGAATGTTTTAAAATAAGTGCACTGCTATCTGCCAGGACAGTAATAGGAAATCCTCCGAGACCTCCATTTAGTGGTGGTGGTGGTGGTAGTAGTGGTGTGTTTTATATGAGTTCAGAGCCTTTGCACTTGAGCTGAAGGAGTCTGCTCTAAGCAGTGGACTGTTTAGCATACCATGTGGGCCATAGCCCACGACATCTTTAACCAGAATAGCAAAGAGTTGCGCAAAGAAACACGATGTAGAACTAGCAGCCACGAGAGAGCAGGACTGGAATGCTGGATCTGACCGCAAATTGGTACACGGAACTTGTGTTTTTCATTAGGCTTGCTGCAGTAATGCTGGTTTCTAGCATTCCAAAGGATATTCAGACTTATATTAAATTAAATTCTCCTTTAAAAATTACTCTATGTTGGAATAACATAAAGGATCAGACTGTAATTAAGAAAACTCAGGAAATATAAAACTATGGCTAGCTCTAGCCCTTGCTTATGCTTTTGATATGAATTGTACAATGTACGTTGTCCATGATTTGGCAGATATTCTGAAATGTATCTTAAATATGCAAAATTGCATTGAGCTTTTAATTGATTACTTAGCTTATATATATATATATATATATATATATATATATAAATTATTGCATACATACAAAAACATGAGCATATGTTTTATATTGTGCAGAAATAAATACTTAAGTAAATCATGTATTTGTTTATATGCATGTATATCTGTTTATGCATTTTACAGATAAAAGTTCCAAACTAGCTAAAATCAAGCAGTTAAGGAATTTGTCTCTTATTCTAAAATCAAATTCTCACCATAAATCAGTTCCCTTTTTTCTTTCTTCTTTCTCAAACACATACACATGCACCACACACACACATACACACACCCACATACATACATACACACACACACATACATGCACACAAAACACAATTTATAATGCACACTGATGTTTCTGACTTTCTAAATAAGTATACACACACACACACGAGTGAGTATGGATTAGGCTATGCTGCAGTAACAAACAATCTTTAAATTTCAGTAGTTTAACACAATCAAAATGTATCTGTCTTCTGTAAAATTTCTTAAATATATGGGCAGATCTTCAAGACAGTATTCTCCATGAGTTGGCTGATCAATCCAGGTTACTTTAGTCTAATGATGCTTCCCTCCCAGCCTATACATTCAAGACTGTTACATTTGGAAAAGAATAGTTTAGGATTTGCCACAGCCATTATCATATTATTTCCATGTACATTTCATTGAACAAATCAAGTCACACTGCCATTCTGACTTCAGAGAGGGAAAAAGACAACTTCTTAAGTGTCTGAAAGTAGATACTGGTGAATAATGAAAGTCCTATAATATAATCAGTATAACTTAATACATATAATCTGTTTTGAAATCAATCAGGTCATTTTCACTCCCCCCTCGACACATACATGTGTGTGCATGCATACACACACACACACACACACACACACACACACACACACACGCTTCATGGACAGAGATGATGTTCTTCCCTTTTCTCAAAATAGACTAACCCAGATGGATCAGACATCACTACATTAATATTCAATCCATAATGAGGCAGATTTTCAGTTCCTGTCCTGAAAGGTTACAGAAAGAAAAACAGAATATTCACTTCCCAAATAATAGTGAAAGGGGTATAAAAGAAGAATTGAAAATGAGTGGGAATGTGAGTGTTCTCCAAATTGAATTCAAGAATTTCACAATTTTGTTTCAGGCCAATAATATGGTCTAAACTGCCAAGCCCTCAAAAGGAACAAAGTGTATCTTCACCTCTGGTGACTGAAGGGTATAGTAAATTAATGGGATGCATGAGTCTTCTGTTCTGAAAAAGAGCAGTGAGGGATTACATTCATAAAAGGTTTTCTCCACAGTGCATCTCCCCTGCTTGAGTCATCTTTTTGACCTGACAAGAACAATTTTAGAGGAGGAAAAGTTTATTTTGGAGCTCACAATTTCTTTCTCTTTCTCTCTTTCTTTCTTTTTCTTTCTTTCTTCTTTTCTTTCTTTCTTTCTTTCTTTCTTTCTTTCTTTCTTTCTTTCTTTCATTCTTTCTTTCCTTATTTGTTCTTTTTAGCTATACATGATATTAGAGTTTATTTTGACCTATCTATACAAACATGGAGTATGTCTTATTCACATTTTCTGAGGTCTCAGTTTATAAAAAGTCTGCTCCATTTCTTGGAGCTTGAAGTGAGAGGTGAGGCAGAACATCATGGAGAAAGGGTGTGACAGAGGAAAACAGCTCAGAATATCACACCAGGAATCAGAGAGACAGATTCACTCTCCAGGGACAAAATGTATACCCCAAAGGCACATGCCCCAATGACTTACCTCCTCCAACCACATCCATGGATTTTGGAATTCTTGCAGGATCCTGGACCTGGTCTCCCATGGGTACTAAGGAACACTGAGCATCCTACCTCTTACATGTAACACAAGCTCCACTCACCTTTCTAGCTTTTTCTTGTTGAGGTTCTCTATTTGCCTGTGGTTCCAGATCTTGGCTATCCTCTAAAATCAACTTATGGTTGATTTTTTAAACTTAACAAATACTTAGACCTCATCCACAGAGGCTGAATCAGTTGGTTTAGGTAGGCCTAGACATCTGTATGTTTCAAAGGTCTCAAGCAATTCTAATGGCAGGCCAAACCAAGAACCCAGACTAGATACTTTCCCAGATTTAGATAAACACAACAAAAGTTTCCCACCTCTGCCTTTGTCCATGTCCAATCCTTTGTCTTCAGTGTTGTCCCAGCTTTTGGCCATGATCTTATCTAGCTTGGTGGGTTCTTTCCAATTCATACCTTCTCAATGAAGACGTTGTTCTGACTGTTGTCATTCCTCGCAAAGAAGCTTCCCTGGGTTTATTCATCCTTTTCATCTGAACTTTATTTTGGTACATTACACTATTGGCAACTCAGCATCTGATTATATAAAAACTATAAGCTACTTGAGGCAATTAACTTGGGTATGCTCACCCTTGCCAGGTACCAGAGGGGATATAGGAGGCCCTGTACACAAATAGAGGTGAATTAATAGTGGTGAGACATCACAATTATTTTAGCCAAACTATATCCACATGGACTAAATTACAAACATGTTTGTGGGACATGGAAATACAACCAGAAGAATGAGAAATTATACTACATCTATGTATGATTTATCAAAGTGCATTCTACTGTTATGTATAACATTAATTAGAACAAATTTAAAAAGTGTAGCTAGATAGTATTCTGAAGAGTCACAATCTTCATGCATTACTTGTCATCACTGGAAGTGAGATGGAGCCTATTGCTGTGACAGCATCTCCTTGAATGAGGGATCTGGAATGTAGGAATTCTGATGTCATGGAAATGAACTCACAAATGTAATCTCCTTAATGTCTTCTGGGAGGGAAAAAATACCCCAAATTTTAGCCAAAAACTACAGAGAAAGCAATTCCCAAAGAATCTATGAATGTCAATTAAGTAGGAAAAGTAGAGAAAAATATAGAGCCCTTACTAAATATATACACATGTCATGCTCCGATTGCTGCAAATGAAAAGTGCTAATGGAAACATTACCATAAAAAGGTATTATGTTGTGTGTCAGGATGTGAACCTAAATTACATAAACCTCTAGATTTAACCACCAATTTATAGGGAACAGAGGGACAGATAAACATGTTAAACTACAGAATGGGGTGCTGTCAGCAAAATCCAGTCTGAGAAATCTCACTGGATAAATGATCTGGTTAGGTTAATAGGCAAATTGCAAAGGTAGAAAAAAGAGAGTTAAATTATAGGTTACAAGAGACCTTCAGCAGCATTATGAGCTCATTGCAATGTATTATCTTTATTACTATCCTGATTCAAATAATGAGCTGTAAATTAAAGCATTTATGAGATAATTATGGAAATTTGAACACTGAAGACATTTGATAATGATAAGAAATTATTCATTTTTATTGGTGTATTAATGATATTATAAAATTTAGATAAATAGGCAAGTCTTTGTAGAGGAGAAATTTAGTTAAGATTATATAATGTCTGGATTTACTTCAAAATAATTCTAGGGTGGGAGAGTGAGTGAGGATATAGATGAAATGAAATTGGCCACAAATTTATTGGTGAATGAGCACATGGTATTTATTGGGGTTCTCCAGAGTAATAGAACAGTAGAAGATATATCTATTTATATTATTATGATTTCTCTTCCTGGAAACTGAGTATTTCATAAAGAAAAACATGTATTTAGCTCATAGTTTGGAATGCTGGAAATCCCAACTCAGGAGATACCATTGATGTGGCCTCCAGTGTAGCCCCCTGGCTGTGTCATCTCATAGCAGATGGCATCACAGTCAGAGTGCACATGAGGGAAAAAGATCACATGGTGGGATAGAAAGTCCAAAAGAGACCAAAGAGGATAGTTTTTTTTTTTTTGTCATTTTTTATCAATCCTCTCATGAGAAGTTCCTTTATTTCATTCAGTGGCAATGTCTCAAATGACCTAATTATCTTACACTAGGCTTCACCTTTCAAAAGCTTACCACCTCCACATTGCCATCTTGGGGTTCAAGCTTCCCACACATGAATCTCTGGGGCAAACCTGATCCAAACCATAGCTAGCTAGCTGTCTGTCTATCTATCTAAATTGGCTCTCATGATTATGGAGAGTGAAAAGTCACATGATCTGCCATCTATAAGCTGGAAGACAAGGAAAGCTGGTAGAGCAATTCAGTCCAACTCCGAAGGCTCAAGAACCAGGAACAAGGAGGCAGGGAAGATGTCTAGACAAGATTAACATTTTTGGTTGATGGACTATGTAAAGAAGATAGCACTCACCAGTGAGTGGGCATCCCACAGACAATTCAGGGCTTGAATGGAACAAAAAATTCAGATGAAAAATTAATTTGCTGTCTGTTTAAACAGAGACATCTGGGCTCCTTTGCAATAATAGCCTGCTTCACAGTACGTTTGTTATAGCAAAGAGTTCTGTTGAGGTTTTTTTCTTCTATTATCAGCAGCCTGGGGTGGGGGTGGGGAAGGAATTCAAGGACCAGAAATGTTTAAAAAGGAGGGAGTGCAGAGGGTTGGCAGAATCAATTGAAAATTTGTATGAGAAGCAATCACTTAAATGAAATGAATAAAGTGCCTGATATATTAGAAGATCTATTTAAGAGTATGGGGATAGGTTCTCAGAAATTTAAAGGAAAAAAAATTAAAGCTAACTCCAGAAAAATGATATCTTGTACAAGAAGAAAATATACTCTTAATACCTGTCATGGCTCAGCTTGAGTAATTTACAAGGTCACAATAATGCAAGTAATAAAAATCTATTTTAAAAATATAAAGAAATATATTAAGAGAAAGAGCTACATTAGGATATTTAGCTCTCCCCGCTTTTCCATATGTGGAAAAACTTCCATAGCATGAGAAAAAAAAAGAATACTTAAAACTGATTAGAATTAAAAATAGAAGTATTCCAGCTGGTTCTTTTGAAACACAGACATAAATGGCACATGAAACATTTGAAATAGTTGGAAATATTTATCTCTGGAAAGCTGAAATTGAGAGCAGAAAGCAAGAGGTAGTTACTGTTGGATTTCTTTCTGCTTTCGAATAGGTCAGGGGATTATATTTGATCTTATAAGCCACAACATACATTCCTTATGTAAATAGAATTTAAATTTAAAAAGTTTTAAAGTGTGTGTCACTAGATAACTGGACTAGGAATCAGTCAATGTTTTTTGTTAAGCCTACAAATTTCTATTTATTAAATATTTAGCTTTTAAAAAATAGTGCTTCTTGAGCCCATGATTCAGTTTTTAACCAATGTCATTTCAAGTATTAATTGTTACCCAGTTTTCTTTATCCTTTCTTTCTGAGATACCAGTTACATATGAGTTAAACTTTTCTCCCATGTCTTATATATCTTGCACTCTGACTTATATTTTCTATTCTTTTTCTCTATGCTTAATTTTCAATATTTTTTCTCATCCAACTTATGTTCAATCTGATTTTGAACCCACTTGAAGAAATTTTAATAGCAGTTACTTCATCTTTCTAAAATTTTCAAAATTAAAATATTTCTAATTTAGAAAAAAAAAATTAATTCTATTTAATTCCATATTCATCACTGTTTTTCATGTCTGTATTGGATAACTCCGGTTTCTGGCACTTTGTGGTCTCTTTGTTTTCAGTCAATTAATTTCAAATAATTCTGGTAGTTTTGTGTACCTGTTATTTTAAAATGTTTTTTGTAGTTGTAGATGAATAGCATGCCTTTATTTCCTTTGTTTATATTTATATGGTGATAAGGATGGAAATCAGTGCCTTATACATGCTAGGCACTTTGACACTGAGCTACAGCCCCAGCCCTGTGTACCTGTTTTTTAATTTAATTTTTTCTTTTTCATATTTTTATTGGTGCATTAGAGTTGTACATAAGGATGGAATTCATTGTTACATATTTGTACATGCACATAATACAACAATATAATTTGGCCGGTATCATTCCTAGTATTCCTCTTTCCCTTCCTTTCTCTTTCTCTCTAGTCCCTTACCTCTATTGTATCTTTTTTTCAATTTTCATGACATTGGCCTCCATATATCTTTTCCTTTTTCCTCTCTAGTTTCCACATATGAGAGAAAATATATGCTCCTTAACTTTCTGAGTTTGAGTTATTTTGTTTGACAATATTCTCAAGTTCCATCCATTTGCCTGTAAATTTCATATTTTATTTTTCTTTATGGCTGACTAAAACTCCATTGTGTGTATATAAAGCATTTTCTTTATCCATTTATACATTGACAGATACCTAGACTGGTTCCATAGTTTGGTTATTGTGAATTGTGCTGTGGCATACATGGGTATGCAATTATTGCTATAGTACAGTGATGTTAATTCTTCAGGGTAAATGCGGAAGAGTGGTATACCTCGGTCATATGGTGGTTGCTATAGTCAGATTTTTATTTTTTATTTTTTTTGCCAGTGTGACCAAAAGACCTGACAGGAAAAATTGAGGAGAAAAAGTTTATTTTGTGCTCATAGTTTTAGATGTCTCAGTCCACAGACTCTGACTCCACAGCTCTGGGCCTGAGGTGAGGCAGAACATTATGGAGGAAAAGTATGACAAAGGATATCAGCTCAGGGCATGGAAATCAGGGAACAAAGAGAACTCTGTTCACCAGGGACAAAACATACCTCAAAGACATGCCCCCAGTGAATATACCTTCTCCACCCACACCCTACCTGCCTATACTTGTCACCCAGTTAATTCATTCAAGTGGATTAATGCACTGATTAGGATAAGGTTCCCAACTAAATAATTTCACCTCTGAACTATCTAGCATTGTCTCACACATGAGTTTTGGGGGGACACCTCATATCTATAACCATTACAAGTGGCTTCATTCCTATTCTTTTAAGAAAACTCCATACTTATTTCTATAGTGGTTGTACCAATATACAATCCTATCAACAGTTTAAAGTGTTCCTTTTGCTCCACATTCTCTCCAGCGTTTACTTTTTTTTTTTTTTTTGTATTCTTTATGACTGCCACTCTAACTGGAATAGGGTGAAACCTCAGTGTAGTTTTAATTTGCATTTCCTTAATTGTTAATAATGTTGAACATTTTTTTCATATGTTTGTTGGCCATTTGTATTTCTTCTTTTGAGAAGTGCCTGCTTAATTAATTTGTCCATTTATTTACTGGGTTATTAAGTTTTCTGAGTTATCCATGTATTTTGGATGTTAATCCTCTGTCAAAAGAGTAGCTAGTAAGTTTTTTCTACCATTTTGTAAGGTCTCTCTTCGGATTATTAATTGATTCCTTACTGTATGGAAGCTTTTGAATTTGATGCCATCCCATTTATTAATTATTGGCATTATTTCCTGTTGAAAAAGTCATTGCCTGAGCCTACATGTTAGAGGATTGACCCTGTATTTTCTTCTAGGAGTTGCGTAGTTTCTGGTCTAATTCCTAGACGTTTGATTCATTTTGAGTTGACTTTTGTGTAGACAGAAAAATAATGATGTAGTCTCATTATTTTATATATGGATTTCCAGTTTTCCCAGCATCATTTGTTAAAAAGGCTGTCTTTTCTTCAATGTATGTTTTTGGCACCTTCATCAAAGATCAGATGATTATATTTGTGTGAGTTTTTCTCTGTGTCTTCTGTTCTGTACCATTGGTCTATGAGTCTGCTTTTATGCCAGCACCATGTATTTGTAGTTCTGTAGTACAATTTGAGGCAGGTATCTTGATACTTTTATTTTTCTCTTAGAATTGTTTTGACTATTCTGGATCTTTTATTCTTCCAAATAAATATTAGAAACATTTTTTTATAGTTCTGTGAAGAATGTAATTGGTATCATGAATCTGTGTATCACTTTTTGTAGTATGCCATTTTGACAATATTAATTCTGCCTGTTCATTAACATAGGAAGTCTTTTCATCTTCTTATGTATTCTTCAATTTTCTTTCCTCAATGCTGTATAGTTTTCTTTATAGAGGTCTTTTACCTCCTTGGTTTGATTTATTCCTAGGTATTTTATTTTATTTTGAGGCTACAATGGATGGGATTGTTTTTCTGTTTTCTCTCTCAGCAGATTCATTATTGCTGTATAGAAAAGTTATTGATTTTTGTATGTTGGATTTGTAACCTGATAAATTTGCTGGATTTGTTTATTAGCTCTAAGAGTCTTTTGATGGAACTTTTTGACTCTTCTAACATGTGATCATATCATCTGCAAACTGATAATTTGACTTCTTTAGTTTTTATCCCTTTTATTTCCTCCCATCCTAATTGTTGTAGTGAGAATTTCTAGTATTATATTGAGTAGTAGACAGAGTGGAACTTCGTTTCTTGTTCTGGATTTTAAAAGAAATGCTTTAATTATTTCTCCATTCACCATGATGTTGGCTTTAGGTTTGTCATCTGGAGCCTATAAGATGTTGAGTTAAATTGCTTCTATCTCTAGTTTCTTCAGTCTTTCTATCATTAATGGTCACTGAATTTTGTTGAAGGTTTTCTCTGCATCTATTGAGATGATGAAGTGATTTTTATCCTTAATTCCATTTATGTGGTGAATTACTCTGATTGATTTGTATGTTAAACAATCCTTACAACCTTGGGATAAAGTCAACTTAGTCATGATATACTATATTTTTAATATGTTGTTGAATACAATTTCTGATATTTTATTAAGGATTTTTGCATCTAAGTTCATGAGGGATTTTGTTCAGTAGTTTTTTTTTTCCTTGATGTGTCCTTACCTGCTTTTGGTAAGAGGGTGATTCATAGAGTGTATTTGGAAGTCCTTCATCCCTTTCTAGTTCATGGAATAAACTGAGGAGCACTGGCGTTAGTTCTTCTTTAAAGATATGATAGAATTCAGCTAAGAATCTAGTTTGGGGCTTTTCTTTGTTGGAGGACTTTTACTTACTACTTCTATCTCATTATTGGTTTGTTTAGGCTTTCTATGCCCTTTTGATTCAATTTTGGTAGATGATATGAGTCAAGAAATTTATCCATTTTTTCTAGGTATTCCAAATTATTGGAGCATATGTTTTTAAAATAGCTCTTAATGGCCCTCTGGATTTCTCCTTTTTATCACTAGTTTTATTAATTTGGGTCTTCTCTTTTCCTTTTGGTTACTCTGGCTAAGGATTTATCAATCTTGTTTATTTTCTCAAAGAACCAATTCTTCTTTTCATATATATATTTGAAATATATATGAAATAGATATTTGTATATATCTTTTTAATTCTCTATTTCCTTGATTTCCACTCTCATCTTAATTATTTCCTTCCTTCTACTAGTTTTGGCATTGATTTGTTCTTATTTTTAAAGGCCCTTTAGATGTGTGATTAGGTTGTTTATTTGTGATATTCCTGATTTTTCTTATGTAATCCTCAAGGCCATAAACTATCGTCTTACAACTGCCTTCATAGTATCCCACAGGTTCTGGTATGCTGTATCACTGCTCTCATTTGATTCTAAGAATTTTTAATTCTTTCCCCTAATTTCTTCCATCACTCATTCAATATCCAAGTCTTTTATCATTTTTGTTGTTTTTTAAAATGTTGTTTTCTGATTTTATTCTATTTAGATCTGATAAGATGTAAAGAATTTTCTCACTTCTTTGTTTTTGGTATTTCCTAAGAGTTCCTTTGTGGCCTAAAATAAAGTCTATTTTGGAGAAGAGTCCATAAGCCAGAGAGAAGAAAGTATATTTGGCTGTTATTGAGTGAAATATTCTGTAGATGTCTATTGAGTCCATTTGATTTATACTATTTTTAAGGTCTGAAGAGTCTTTACTGAGTTTATGTCTTGATGAGCTCTCTATTGGTGAGACAGGCATCTGAAATCACCTGGTATTATTGTGCTGGGGTCTCTTTGAGATTTTAACTAGAGTAGCATCCATTTTATGTAAATAGGTGCATCAGTATTTGTGGCATAAATATTCACTATCATTATATTTGCTTGTTGGAAGTGACCTTGTTTGTCTCTTCTGATTGATTTTGGCTTGAACTGTGCTTTTTTTGAATATGAGCATAGCTACTTGTGCTTGGTTTGGGGTTCTATTTAAATTCTTTCACTTTCAGCCTGTGGCTGTCCTTACCTTTCAAGTGAGTCTTTTGCAAACAACATATAGTTGAGTCTTGTTTTTTATCCATTCTGCCAGCCTATGCCTTTTAATTGGAGAATTGAGACCATTTACATTCAGTGTTATTATAGAGAGATTTTTATTAATTCCCACCATTTTGATTTATTTCTAATGCTTAATTTGTGCTGTTTCTCATTTGCTTATTACTCTTCAAATGGGATTTGTCCAATTGTGAGCTCAAGTTTGTTTTTGATTCTTCTGTGCGTAGTATTTTTAAAATTATTTTTTCTGTAGTGCCTGCTTGGTAGTCATGAATTCTTTTAGTTTCTGCTTATCTTGGAAGGTTTTCATTTGTTCTCATTGATTCTGAAGTATAGCTTTCCTGGATATAGCAAACTTGGTTGACATTTTCTTTCAGGACTTTATTTCAAGCCCTCCTGAATTTTAGAATTTGAACTGAAAAATGGAAAGTAATCTTATTGGCTTACCTCTAACTATGACCTGATATTTTTCTCTTGACATTTGAAAATTTCTATTCTTGTTCCATATATTAAGGGTTTTAATTATAGTATATTATAGAAAGTCCTCTTTAATCTCATCTAGGTTCTATTTTGTTCTTGTCTATTTAGAGTTCTGAATGCATCTTGTATCTTGATGTCCATCTTATTCTCAAGGTTTGTTAAATTCTCTGCTATTGTGTCCTAGAAGAGTTTATCCATGTCAGTTGCCTGCATCTCACAACCCTCTTCAATTCCAATGATTCTTAAATTTAATGTTATACTGTTGTCCAGAGCACTTGCATATTCTGGTCATGAACTTGTTTTCTTTAATACTGGCTGGCAGCTGTGTCTTCCATCTTTGAGATTCTGTCTTCAATATGGTCTACTCTATTAGAGAGACTTTCAACTGAAACTTTTATTTGATTTATTGTGCTTTCAATTTTTAAAATTTGTTTGGTTCTTTTTCAATATCACTCTCCCCTCATTAAATATTTTATTCATATCCTGTACTAACTTTCTTAACTCATTCAGTTCTTTCTCTGTGTTCTTTTGGAATTCATTGGCTATTTTTTTTTATAATCCACTTTTGAATTCTTTATTGGGTATTTCATCCCTTTCAATATCTTTGGTGTCAGTTTTGGAGGCATCATATTACCTTGCTTTTTCATATATCTTGTATTCCTGCTAAGTTTTATTCATTTGGGGAAGTGGATTTATCTTCCACTCTTATATTTGGGCCTTTTAGAGCACAGCCTTCTTTTGCTAAAGTGATCTAGGCTTATCTAGATAGAGATCCCCTCATAGGTGTGATATCCACACCTTTTGTATTAATTCTCTGTTTTTGTTGTAGGAGTGTTTGTCTGTGAATTGGACTTGAGGGTGCCTCACCAGGTATTTGTGCTTGGGGTATGGTTGTTAGTTTGAGGGTTTTTTTTTTCTATTCTTTCTGTTTCAGTATCACTAAAGTTTGAATGTGGTTGTAAATGGAGCAATAGTGCAAAGTTTATTGGCTGAATTTAGCTCAGCAATAGAGTCTCTAACCTATGAACCTGTAGTGGGAGAAGATTCCTAGCACCTTACAGAAAAGCAGGGAAACAAACTTTAGCAACAATGAAGGCAAACAATGCACAGTATTAAAATAAAATCTGTTGCCTACTATGACATCTAGCATACTAATAACCACAAAATCAGGAATGGTGTGGTCAGCAATTGACAATAGTATAATGATAAACAACCATAACTAGGTCTGGAATTAAAGTAAGTATCAGGTGTCAATGATGTCATACACAGTGCTAATAACTACAACATTATGAATGGTAAGGGAGGAGTTATATATACCAAATAGTTCTAAAAGATGGCAAAATACACTTTATTAAGAGAAAAGAAAAATATGATAAGGAGGGAAAAGAAAATTTTAGAATTTTCAAAGTGTGAAGAGAGAGGAAGTATAAGAGATGTAGCAAGTGATAGTTATAGAGAAGGAGAAAAAAATTTAAAAAACATATTAAAAGGAGAGAGAACAAAGAGAAATGAGAGAAACAAGCAAAAACAAAGAAAAAAACAAATAAATAGATCTAAAATACTAAAACTCAAAAGAGAAGGAAAAATAACAATCATTTTAAAAAAACTAAAAATGAGAAAAGAAATTGTGTATCTATACAATCCAGGAACTAGTCAACACAGCAACAGCACCAAAAAAAAAAAAAAAATCTGTCAGTGAGAATCAATGTATGTCTTAAAAGAATGTATGTCTTAAAACAGAGCTGGTTGAAATAGCCCTCAGCTTCCCTTCTCATCAGTGCAAGGAAGAATGGAATAGAAAGTCAGTGGATAAATTACCTGACATTATATCTCAAAGCCCTAGAAAAAGAACAAATCAATACCAAAAACAATAAAAGACAGGAGATAATTAAAATCTTAACTGAATTCTAGAATTTACATGGATATTTCTTATTGAGTGTCAGGCATTTTAAATGATAAACTGTTAGGATAATTTGAATCTCCGGATATCATTATCTTTCCTCAGAGAGCATTGATTTTAGCTTTTAATAGGTGCTAGACCAGGAAAAGATCATCTTATAAAATGAAAATAATCTGAACATTGATTTCAATCATTCTTAGGTCTGATATGTTGGTTATTCTACAGCCATGATGATCTCAACTGTGGAATATCTATCATCTATTTCTATCTATCTATCTGCCTTTCTATTTCTTCAACTTTTCTGGGTGTTTTTACAGAGATGGTTAGTCCAAAATAATGTGCTCAGTCTTTACTGACATTACAATCTCAAAATATTTTTAATTAATTTTAAAAATTATGGTAAAATGCAAAATAATTTAAAATTTACCATTTTAACCAATGTAATTGTACATTCAATATCATTAAGTATATTTACATGTTGTGCTACCTGCTCTATCATAAATCCATAGAACTCTTCTCATCTTGCAAAACTGATACTTTATACATATTAAATATCTCTCCATTTCCATTCCCTCAGCTCCTAGCAACCACAATTCTGCTTTCTGTCTCTATGTAGCTGACTGCAGTAAGTCCTGGTATAGGTGGAATTATATAATATTTATATTTTTGCAACTGGCTTCACTTTACATAATGTCCTCAAGATTCATTTATAAACCTCATAGGATAGATCACAATTTTCTTCTCTTTTAAGGCTGAATAATATTCAATTGTATGTACATACTACATTTTGTTTATCCATTCATCCACTGGTTAACACTTGAATTGCAGGCTATCTTTTAACATTTAAATAATTTTGCTATGAATGTGGGTATACAAAATTTGTTAAAGTCCTATTTTCAATTCTTTTGGTTATATACTCTGAAATGAAATTGCTGGATCATGTTATAATTCTATTTTTAATTTTTTGAGGAGCTACCTTAGTGTTTTCTGTAATGTTTGCAATACTTTATGTTCCTATCATCAGTGCAAAAAGCTTTCATTTTTTGCATATGCACATCTACATTTATTTTCTGTTTTTTAATTTTTAAAATAATCCTTTAGTTTCTTTCCTTCCTAAAAAATTATAAATAGCTATACAATTGACATTGTATTTAATTAATCAAAACACTTTTTGAAGTTCATTTTTCAATATCCAGTTTGAACTTCATTTTTTGTGTGTAGATTTTATATATACTTGGACCACAGCTGGAAATTTTACTTGTTAAGGCCTTTCAGATCAATTAATGTGATAAGTAGGCTGGGAGTCTATTTGCTTAAGGCTGAGGGTTCTATCCGTATAGTGGGCTGTCACTTGTTTCTCTTTGGACTCCTATCTGGATCCTAAAAAAAAGTTCTCATACAAACTTAAAAAGTACTTTTGATTAAAAAGACCACTTTGTGTCTCCCTAAAAATAAACACACACACAAAGGAGAAAGAAAGTTGTCTGGCTCTGGGAGCATCTTCCAAATGGAACCTCTGTCAATCAGGAGATGCATAGAAGGTAGTCAAAGTGGGTGGAGCTATTCATGTGGTTGCTTCATGATGAAAGAATCCAACTGTATTCTCAGAGGCAGTGAGTTTAGTAGGAACTGTGCTTTAAACTGCAAGTGACAGAAGAGCCTGGAGGAGGTTAAGAATCTGGTAAGCTCAATTCAACCACCCTAGATTATCTCAGGAATATTTAGGGAGACTTTTTGAAGAAACTAAAGTTAGATTGAGCAGTGGAGGACGGTTGAAGAAAAATACAGACTATTAGGCAAATGTGACTCAAAAATGTACCCAAAGATGGTGAAATATAAGGAAACATATGATGCATGTTGGTAAGAGTTTTTGAATCTATTTTCCAAACCTCTGCTCCCTGGATCCTGCTGGGTTTAGCAACTATTTGAGAAATATATTCCTTCACTCCAGTCCTAACTGTCACACCCACCTCTGAGATATCAATTAACCATATTTCTGGAGATGTTTTTCTCCACAGCATTTCTTGCTTTGTTGTACTAAAATGACAACAACAAATCCCTCATGTTCATGCATTTTCAGGAAGTGATATCATATGTACATAATGATAAAATTAGCCACAGGGTTCCCCTGTATTAAAACACAATAAAATAAAGCTTTGTGGACTAAAATATTAAACTTATTATTGGTATCATGTAGCTGAATAGGCAATGGCTTCAGCTAAAACATAATAATATATGAGCTATGCTTAAGTATTCGTAAACTTATATTTATCAATTATAATGGCAATCAAAGTAGCCAATCACTGGGCCCTTAGAATATATAGGTTTAGATATAATGCCTAAGTAATCTGTAAAAATGCAATTTTAAACAGGCTCAATTTTAAAGCAAAAATGGATATAAATGTGTGCGCACACACACACAAGCGTATAACACATTTATACATATAACAGATTGGGTTATAACTTGAAGTACCATTGGAAGTGGGAATCAGGTTTATTATGCCTGAAGGGTTAGCAAGAATGCCAAAGGTGAATGCAGCAAGGTTGAAAAAATTAAATCTGGTGAGGTTAAGATAGTCCCAGAAAGCCTGAGCAAGAACTGGCAATATCAAACTTGCATTGGCTTGGCAAAGAAAATGACCAGAAGATTTCTTAGAGCACTACAGAGAGCCAACCTTTAAAAGGAGGGCATCTGGGTAAAATTTATGCATTTTCTCTGGTGTGAAAAAATAAAAGAATAAACTTCCTTTATTATCCATTATTGAACTTTCTTTCTCTGGAGATTTCCAGCTACTTTAAACTTGCCAAATTGAAAGTAACACAATCTCTGCTGGTTTAACTCAAGTTAAATTCAAGGTTAAAGTCTGTCAGAATGGATCTTCTCTGTCTCTCCTTTCTGAGCTCCTATTCTGCAGGAATCATTAAAATCTCTGTCAGAATGTCCCTCTGGCTCCTGGGAATAGGAGGTGAAACCACCCGAAATCTGCATGCTGTCTTCTTTGTCTTCACAGGTTTCTAGTGCCCGGAAGCCAGATGGTAAGCACATGGTGCCATCTGGTTCTGTTGGGTGCTGGCATGGCAACTAATGCATGCATGAGTGATGTAAGTTGGAGTTCTTGATCTCACTGACAAGGTGCCATGATTCATTAGTCTTGGGAATTTATCTATCTCTCCAAGTTGATCAGGACCAACTTTGTTCTTTCTATTTCTAGAGAGTTAGCAAGATGTTATGAAACCTACAACACCATTCCAAGCTCATTGTCCGGAAGCTCTTTAGAACACCACCCTCCATGGTCTTTTTGCCTTATACTGTGTAGGTTATCCCAGGCAAGCTAGCCAGCTTTCCTTTTCAGTTATTTTTGTTCATCAGTTAACAGCACTTGCAGAAGTTGTTGGAGCCCTCAACTTCAAATTCAGAGATGAAGGAAGGCTGTTTCAAGTTTTTGGTGTGGAAATCTTGCATTATTTTTGCTATTCTCCTGTGCCTGAGCCATACTGGTCTCCACAGCAAAATGGACAATGTACTCAGATTTCCCCTTCATCTGTCTGAGATTTCCATCAGTTTTTATGGTTCCATCCTCTTCTTTTGTGCTGAGATCTTGTCAAGAAATTCGGCAGCATCTTCATCCTAGTCTTCTTCAAACCTCTATTTCCTCCAACCATGCCCCATCTACCTAAAGTTTCCACCACCTTGAAGTGGTTCATTCAATTAATAATGGATTAAATCACTTATGAGGTCAGAGCCCTCATGATCCAATCACTCCCCAAAGTGACATAATTGCAATGAGGACATCCCTACACACACAGGTTTACATTGAGTATTTTTTAAAAATAAAGCATACAACTAGTTTAACAAAAATCAAGAATAAATTATACAGATTTTCCAGTCAATTTTTAGTGAGAAAGGCTTTGTGAGAAGTCATGACTTTTTAAAGACATTCTTGTTATTTCTTTCAGAAGACAACTCATGACGATTTTAGTCCTGATAACTTCCATTTTATCTTCATTTTGAAATCATTTCTTTTAAGCATTTTTTTAAAATGGTACAGTAGAATGAGAAGAAAGAAATTATTCTGAACTTGGTGAGAAAAGAGAATTAAAAGCATTTATACATAATAATAACATTTGTATGCTTATTATTTCATAAGGTACATTTGCATATATTATTTCATTTTATCTCACAATAAATAACTCTGGCATAATAAAGGCAATTATATTGGGAATGGAACACAGACTTGGAGCCATCAAAGTCACAGATTCAGGATAGAAAATTATTTCCTTTGGGTTTAGGGAATTAAAGTCTCTCTTTGATTTTTTTTAAAATTTTTTTCATGTTGTGTTGGCTTCTTAGGTATTTGTAACTTGCTCTCATTTGGATTATATGAATATGTAGTGTTAGAAGCATGCAAAGGAGCAGCTATAATAAAAGGGAGATTGGATTTAATAAATCAAAAGTCTGTGAAACTCCAAGCTAGAAGCCACAAATCTGTGAACTCTAAGCTGTTTTTCCATTTTAATATAATTCCATCTATAGCAAGATGTTCATCTTCATCGAGGCCCTTAAATTATGATAGAATAGCACTAGTTGCGTTATAGTATAACACTGAGTCTTGAAAGGATTGGGAAGAACAAAAGAAGAAAGGAAAGAAAGAAAGAAAGGATCAGAAGCAGATGATTGAAAACTCTCTATTAATGGGAGAAAAAGAAATCAAGTGCTTAAGTAGAGAGGGACCAGGAGTTGTATTGGTCAGCTCAAGATGCAATAATAAAATGGCATAGATTGACTGAGTAGTTTAAACAAGAACATTTATTTCTCATTTATTTCTCATAGTTTTATAGAATGGGAAATCCAAGATCAAGATGCTGGTAGAGTTGGTTCCTGCTGAGAACCCATTTCCTGGCTTGCAGATGACCACTCTTTTGCTCACATGGTAGAAGAAGAGATTTCACTCTTCCTCTTACAAAGAGGGTTCTCACCCATAAGGCCTCATTAAATCTAATTACCACCCCCATCTCAACCTCCGAATACCATTATACTGGATGTTAGATTTCCAACATATGAATTTTGAGGAAACACAAATATTTAGTTCATAACATATAAGGAGGTCAAAAGACACTTAATTAAAAAGTATATAGTTATTTTTATAAAAGAAAATTTTATGCCTTATAATTTGTATAGCTTTTAAATAATATGTTTTATAAGAAATATAGAAGCAAATATGCTAAACACTAATAGTGATTAGTTCTATGTGGTATCATGAGTATTATTATTGTATTTTTTTTTTTTTACATTTTTCAGGTCAGATCAAATCAAACTTCGTGAACTCTTTCCTTGTTTTTATCATTAATGGCTAGAAATATCATCCCCTCTCTAGAGAAATTCTTATATTATTTAGCAACTATATAATAGCAATCATTCATACCATGAGTCAAGAAACCCTGTTGAATACCTACTAATATGCAAATTGTGCTGAATCAAACAAAATTTAGGAAGCTGTTTGTAAAGTTGGTTCAAATTTTTAATTTCTAAAATAAAACTTTTTAATTTTATTTTTGCTGACAAGTATTGATATGACTTTGGTTCATATCTTATTTTTGGAAATCAGAACATTGTATTATAAAGTGTAGGAAAATACATTATACACCCTGGAAAGCTAGTGTTGATCCTTGTTATTTTCAAATAAACAATTGAACTGACCTTTATTAAGATCAAAAAGTTATTATGGTTGATTTCCAGAATTTCTTTGTTCTGTATGGGTCCTCATTTTAATTGATTTAAATATTGTATGCTATCAAATTCCTGTTTCCCAAGTTCAAAGAGAAGTGAATGATCCAGAAAGATGAATGTTAATGCTAAGAAAAGGACAAACTCAGTACTCCAGACTAAGTAAAAACAATATATTTTGATGCTTGGCCTATAAATGAAGGAATTTAATCTCTAGTCACAGAAAGCTTTTGGCCCAGGATTTTTAGAGAGTTGGAGCTGACCATTTATAAAGAAGATGGTTGTGGATGATTTATACTTGTAAAAATAGTACAACTCATTATTTATTTTTACAGTTTTTATGTTCTAAGATCAAGTCACATGGATGACAGATCACCACATGATTTATTTGCTTATTTAAATAGCATTAAAAACGTTAGTGGGTTTTTTTTAATGCATGTTACAAAGTCAGTTTCTTTAGTTTGGTAGCAGTATCTAAAATATATTTCAGAGCTTATTGTGCATTTTTATAAGGAAGAAGATTGTTTTAAATATTTTTTTATCAGCTGGATGCCAATCATTCTTTTGTTCATGGAATATCAACATAGTATGAGTATGGCTCTATCCTAAAAATAATGTTTAATAGTGAATTCTTTTGAGTTAGTTTCACCTAGTCCCGCTTGTGCAAATCTCTTTCCTCTTTGAGCCCCATTTCTGCATCTGTATAATTAGAATTAAAATGCCTACATCATAGTATTAGTATATGTATCAAATGAGATTGTTTAGAGGAAGCATTAAGATAAATTTATGACACACATTCAGTTTTCAATAGAGATTTATTGATACGTTGTAATTGATGAAGTTAGCTTATTTAAAACCAAACAGTGCCCCTCTGTCCTTGTTGAAAACTTATTTAAAGACTTTCTAGGCTGTAACTCAGTCCCCTTCACTTCCTATGTGTTTTCTAATCTGCTCATTCAAATCATGTCTGTCTAACTCTTTTATTTTGGATGTCATTTCCTGTATCTATGACTCCTTTCTTTTTATAAAACCATGTTATTATTATGCATTATAGTTACAAATAATAGTGAGATTCATTTTGACATATTCATATATGCACATAATAAAATTTGTTCCCCATTATTTCTACTTTCCCTCTTCTCCTCCCTCTTCCACTGCTCCTCCTCTACTCTACTTGTCTTTCTTGTATTTATTGTTTTTTAATTAGTGCAGATATACATAAAAGTGAAATTCATTGTGATATATACATACACCCACCTAGCATAATTTGGTCAATTTCTTTCTGTAGTTTTTCCCTTTTCTCATTCCTCTTTCCTCCCCTTTGATCTTCTTCCTCTACTCCACTGTTTTCCTTCAATTTTCATGGGATACTCCTTTTTTGTAATCATTGTTTCTTTCTTTTTACCTTTTCCAGATCTCTATAAACCTTTAGTAGGTTCTTCATTATGAAAACATCTTAAATGGAAAGAGAGTGACAGAGAGAGAGGAGGCGGGAGGGAGGGAGAAATGGTAGTGATGTTTTAGTTTAGAGATTGTGCTTTTAGGATTGCACCTAGGAAATATTTGTAGGACTTGAAGTCACAAGGATTTTCTTTTATGATTTCTTCTTGAAGTTTTGTAGTTTTAGTTTTTACAGGATCTATTTTGAGTTTTATACATGGTGGGAAGTATGGCTCAAATTTCATATTTGTACACATAGTAGACAATTTCCCCAGTACTGTGCATTTAAAAGTCTAATATTATTCCACTGAATTGCATTTGCACTTCATCAAAATTAATTTTCTATAGTGTGTGGGTATATTTCTGGATTTTTTTACTCTGTTTTATTGTTATGTTTGCCTATCTTGATAATAATACCATGCTATCTTGATTACTATAGCTTTAAAATAAGTCTTAAAGTCAGGTAGTGTAAGTTTTAAATTTATTACTATTTTGTTGGTTCAGATTTTTGTTTTAATTTTTTAGATTTTGGTGGTGGTGCTGCGGATTGTATCCAAGACCTTGTGCATGCGAGGCAAACTTTACCAACTGAGCTATATCCCCATTTCCAATTCTAAGTCCTCTTCATCTTCGTATACATTTTGTAAATGTTTATCAAAAAGTCCTCCTTCGATTTTGAATGGGAATTCTTTGAATGTGTAGACAAACTTGGGGAGAATTCAATCTTAACAATATTTAGTTTTCTAGTCCATGAACAGAATATATCTTCCATTTATTTATGTCTTTTTAAATTTCTTTTAGTTTTTTTTTTGTAGTTTTAAGCATTGAGGTGTTGAACATTTTTTGTCTAATTTATCCCTAAGTATTTAATATTTTTGATGTTATCACAAATGCTATTTTTAAAATGTTAATGCCATTATTGTTAGCATATAGAAATAAAATTGATTTTTATACATTGTTCTTGCAATGCATTTATTGATACAAGGATCATTTTTCAGTAGATTCTACAATGTTTTCTACATAGAAGATGTTCTATCTGTTAAATAAATATATTGTATCCTTTCTTTCCAATCTGGAAATTATTTTTTTCTTCCCTTGCTTTAATGCACTGGCTAGCACCTTCACACTACAATGTTAAATAGAAAAGTAAAGACATGTCTTTCCTTGCCCCCAATTTTGAGGAAAAAGCATTAACTCTTTTATAATTAATGTTTATGCTGTAGGTGTTTTGTAGTTGCTCCTTATGAAGTTGAGAATGTTCCTTTATATTTCTAGTTTGCTGAGAGTTTTTATACAGAAAATCTGTAGAACTTTGCTTTTCTTTGCATCTGTTGAGATGGTTAAATGATTTTTCTAAATGCTAATATGCTGAATTACATTGATTGCTTTGAAAATATTGCCACAACTTGCACTCTGGAGTAAGTCCCCATTTGGTCATAATGCATTACCTACTTTTTAAATAGTAATTATTGAATCTCTGTTCATAAGGGAAATTGCTCTGCCATTTTCATTTCTTGTAATATCTTTGTCTGACTTCAGTATCTTTTCTGGTACTTACTTTAGGTCTCTGTTCTTTCTAGTCATGTCTTAAGGAAGGTGGAAACTGAGGTCATTATTTAGGACCTTTCTTTTTTCTAATATAAATTTTCTTCTAAGTATTGCTCTATCCTTATCAAATAAGTCTAGTATATTGTGTCTATTTTCATTAGGTTAAGAGTATTTTCCAATTCCCCTTTTGATTTCCTCTATGCCATGTATGTTTTTCAGTAAGCATTATTTATATTTCAAAACTTGGGGGAGAAATTTTCAGGTATCTTTATGATTTGGACTTCTAATTTAATTCCGTTCTCATCAGAGAATATGCTTTTTTGAGTTGCATCTTAAAATTTAACCCACTGTACCTTTCTTTTGATTAATTTTAGCATAGTATATCCTTCTCTAATCTTTTAATCTACTTGTGGCTTTATATTTAATGTAGGTTTTGTGATGGCAGGATAAATAGCTGGGTTTTGCTTCGTCCATTCTGAGAATCTCTGGATTTAAATTAGAGCATTTAGATCACTTACGTAAATGCTGATAAAGCAAACATGGCAAAATGAAAACAGTTGTGGAAATCAATGTAAAGAGTTTTTAGGAGCTTTTTGTATTCTTCTCACAACTGTTTCACAATAAAAAGTAAAAAAAACAAAACAAAACAAAAAAAAACCTGCTTGACTTTTTCAATGATAAGAACCATGATTAGTAGTATATCACCAAATGGATATTTTTGGAAAAACAAATGCACTTAATCCTCTATTAGGAAAAGTGACATTTGAAACAATAAGTAGTTAAATTAAATCCTTTTAAAATATAAGCTGTCCACAAAAGAGCATTCTGAGAATGAATGTTTGACAATTTTTCTTATTATCATGGTTCTTTAAAAAATTTCTAGTTATACTCATAAAAATATTGTATTTGCACACTTGAATGAAATCAATTGAATAACATTTGAATAAAATCTGTTGAAAATCTTCCAAATGTGGCATTTCAGTAGAACTCTATTCTACATAACTACTGCTGCATAGTAAAGCACTCCAAAGCTTAGTGGATTACATGTTGGCTCTGCATGTAAACAGGCTTGGCTAACTGGAGTTTTTATTTGGAGTTCTCTCCTATAGATGGTAAGTGAGCCTGAAGTTATCTGAAGATCTCTTTACTCCATGTCTGGGGTCTGTACTAGGCTTCTGGGAGTAATTGGGAATGGCCATCCATCTCTTTCCATGTTTCACCTTGTAGATTGTTGAGCTTCCACACAGCATGGCAATCTCTGAGTAGTTCAACTTAATATATGACTGCCAATAATCTCCAGAGCAAGTGTTCCAAAGAAGCATGCTGTTGTGGTCAATTTTGTGTGTCAGCTTCACCAGACAAAAGGATGCCTAGTATCTGGATAAACCTTATTTCTGGGTGTGTCTGTGGATTAGCATTTTTTTTTTTACTTTTAATGCTTTTATTAGTGCATTGGAGTTACACATAACATTTGGGTGCAGTTTGACACAACCATACATGCATGGAATTTAATTACTCCATTTTAGTCCAGGATGCCTTCTTCTTCTCTTTCCTCCTCACTTCCCCTATTCCTCTTCCTCTACTCTACTGGTCTTCCTCCTATTTATCTAATTTTAACTGGTGCTTTATAGATATGCATAAAGGTGAAATTCACTGTGGTATGCTTATGTATGCTCATAGTATAATTTTCTCAAATACTTCCTTATTTTCCTCCCCTTTCCCATCCCTCCTCCCTCCACCTCAATCTCCTTCTTCCACTCCATGATCTTCCCTCAGAGATTAGCATTTAATTGGTGGATTTAGTAAAGCAAATGGCCCTTGAAATGTGGAAAGGTATCATCCAAATCACTAAGGACCTGAATAGAATAAGAAAGTAAAGAAAAGTTGAATTTGTTGTCTGCCTGAACTGTACATGGTTGTTTTCTTGCCTCCAGTGCTTCAGATTCTCATTTTTAGACTCTCTACTACATTGGCTCTCTGGCTCAGGTCTTCTTGCCATATCGCTGGCTTCCCTGGGTCTCCAGCTTGCAGACTGCAGTTGTTGACTTCTCACATAAGTCTTATTGGTTCTCTCTGGAGAACCCTGACTAATGCATGTACAAAAGTCAAAAGATTTCTTATGACAAGTCTCAAAAGTAAGGCAGCATCAATTTTGTGATATCCTTTTTTTGTTATTTTTACATATACATAGCAGTAGGGTGTATTTTGAGATATTATATATACATGGGGTACAATCCATTACAATTTTGATCCCATTTTTGTTCTTGAACATGATGTGGAGTTACACTGGTCATGTATTCATATATGTTTTAGCTAAAAGAGTCACAAACTTTCCAAGATTCAAGGAAACAGAACAGACTCCACCTCACTACAAGGAGATAGCAACATTTATAGGAAGAAAGGGAATGAATGGTGGCTAACATAGGGATAACTACCAAACTTTGAGACCCAAATTTTTTAGAAAAAAAAATGGATGTTTGATTATTTTGTAAGGACAACAAATTGATCAAATTGATATATGGAAAAGTGGACATTTACTACTGGTTTTCACTTGGAGTTCTCTATAGATGGTGAGTGAGGCTGAAGTTACCTGAAGACTGTTGAAATTGTGGAATTTTAAAAATGATTATTATGATTTAATCATTACAGCCAATGCTATACTTCTTATCTTGGAGTCTGCCTTTGTGGAAAAGAATTTCCAGCTATGAAAGACAATAGTTCAATCTAGTACCAGAATTTTGAATGGTAGAGTCAAATCCTTTAAAAAAAATGAATCTATTCAATCATTTTATTTTCACCAAAATACTACCACTAGCAAATAGCTTTATTGGGAGAATGATGCTTTATTATTAATAAATATTATAAACCATTACTTATTTTGTATTTTTTCTTTTTATTTTGTTTTATTGGGGAGGTAGGAATTGAACCCAGGGCTTCACATATGCTAGTCAAGTGTTCTACCATTTATATATACCTCGGCCCTTGCATAATATTTTTAATTTCTATTTTTGTATATAGTTTGGAATATACGTGATATATTTGCATAGTTGCATGTAGAGACAGATAGCCTATTGTCAGGTTAAGAGCTTAGATTCCAGAGCTAGATGACTGAATATGTATTCTGATTCTACTATTACCTGCTGTGTGTCCTTGAACAAGTTACTTGGCCTCTTTGTGTCTCAGTTCTTCTGACTATAGAAAAGGGGTAATGATAGTATCTAATCATTTAGTATGAAGATTATGTGAGTTAATCTAGACCTAGCCACATAGTATTTTGCCATAATTATTACTATTTAGCAGTAACCTTTAAAATAAAAACATGCAGATCATTTGATCTTATAATGAACTCTGTACAATGATGTCCACTGAAACATAGTTTGTTAAAAATTAAAATTGGAAATCACTTAAATTCATAGGAGAAAAGTTTCATAAACTATGGTATAATATAGGTGGAATGGGGACCAGCAAACTACTGCAGGAGGTCAAGCCCCTTGGCCCAGATCCACCCACACTGGCCCGTGCAGGACCCAAGCTCACACTAGGCCCAGGTCCACTCCTCCACCTGTGGGGCAGACACCTGCAAGAGCACAGCCTCTGGCACAGGATCAGCTCTTTCAACCAGCAGAATACCTTGGGAGCCCAGGCCAAGCTCTTACAGGACCCATACCAGCTCATACAGGACCCAGGCTCACAGTAGGCTTGGGTCCACCCCTCCTCCAGCAGGGCAGACACCCGCTAGAGTCTAGCTTCTGGCACAGGACTGACCCTTCAGACAGGCAGCTTACCAAGGAGGTCAAGCCCGAGCCCAGATCCACCCACACTGGCCTGTGTGGGACCCAGTAGGTCCAGGTCCACCCCTCCACCCACAGGGCAGACACCTGCTGGATCCCAGCCTCTGACATAGGATTTCTTCTTCCAACCATCAGACTACTGCAGGAACCCAGGCCCAGCCCAGATCCGTCCACACCAACTTGTGCAGGAGCCAGGTCCAGGGAAGGTCCGAATTCACACACACACACACACACACACACACACACGCAACTTGGGAGCCTAAGTCTAACCCACTTCCATCTTGGGACACTGCAGTCATCACTATAGCCTTCCCCATGCAGTAGACCCTAACTTTTTGACAACAGGGCCTAGAAGCACCTGTATCTCAGAGCAGGCATCCCCAAAAGAGTGTGAGGCCCACCCTTTCAGCCCCATCTCTGTAAGACATTGCTTCCATCTTGGGGCACTTCAACAATCTTGAGTTACCACCACCTTTAGATGCAGTAGCATACATTGAGGGACACCAGCAGGGTCTGGAAGCCCAACATCAAGGTGAGATACTGACAATCTGCACAGGTACTATAAGAATAAAGGGAGGAAACTGTAATATCTCAGATCCACACTGCAAGAAAGAAGACACATAGACAATATAAAAACACAAGGGAAGAAAGTGCCTCAAACAAACCAGGGCATTATAATAACATTACCTATGGACAGTGGAGTTGATGAAATGTCAGAGAAGGAGTTCAGAAGGTTCATAATTAAAATGATCTGTGAATTAAAGAATGACCTAAATGAGCAAATACAGGCAAAAATTGATCACTCCAACAAAGAGATAAGAGAGCAAATACAGGTAGCAAAACATTACTTCAAGAGAGAGAGAGAGACTCTGAAAAAAAAACCAGAAATCCTTGAAATGAAGGATGCAATAAATCAAATAAAAAACCCAATAGAAAGTATAACCAACAGACTAGGTCACTTGGAAGAAAGAATGTCAGATAATGAAGACAAAGTATACAATCTGGAAAATAAAGTTGATTACACAGTGAAGATGGGAAGAAACCATGAACAGAACATCCAAAAATTATGAAACAGAATCAAAAGACCAAATCTAAGAGTTATTGGGATAGAGGAAGGCATAGAGTTTCAAACCAAAGGAATGCACAATCTTTTCAATCAGATAATATCAGAAAATTTCCCAAGCATGAAGAACAAATTAGAAACCAAATACAAGAGGCTTACAGGACACTAAATGTACAAAATTACAATAGATCTACACCAAGTCACATTATAATGAAAATGCTAGGCATTTTTAAGATTCAAATGCTAGAATCTTAAAAGCTGCAAGAGAGAGGAATAAGATCACATGTACATATACATATATGTGTATTTATATGTGATCTGATTATACACACAACACACACACACACACACACACACACACACACACATACATCTCAGCAGATTTTTCAACACAGACCCTCAAAGTCAGGAGATTGTGGAACAACATATATCAAGCTCTGAAAGAAAATAGAAGCCAACTAAGAATCATATCCAGCAAAACTAAGCTTTAGATTTGATGATGAAATAAAAACCTTCCATAATAAACAAAAATTAAAAGAATTTACAACTAGAAAGCCTGCACTACAGAAAATCCTAAGCAAAATATTCCAAGAAGAGGAAATGAAAAACAATGATGAAAATCAGCAGAGGGAGGGATTACACTAAAGGAAAATCTAATCAGAGAAGAAAACAAGTCACGTGAAATACCAAAAATGAACAAAAATGGCTGGGAATACAAATCATGTCTCAATAATAACCCTGAATGTTAGTGGCCTAAACCCACCAATCAAAAGACATAGACTAGCATATTAGACCCCCCCCAAAAAAAAAGACCCAACAATATGCTGCCTCCAAGAGACTCATCTCATAGAAAAAGACATCCACAGACTGAAGGTGAAGGGTTGGGAAAAAAATCACACCACTCACATGGATTGTGGAAGCAAACAGGGGTTTCCATCCTCATATCAAATAAAGGAAACTTCAAGCTAAAGTCAATCAAACAGGACAAAGAAGACTTTACATACTGCTCAAGGGAACCTACACCAACAAGACTTAACAGTTATAAATGTATATGCCCCAAACAATGGAGCTTCTATGTTCATCCAACAAACTCCTCTAAATTTCAAGAGTCAAATAGACCACAACACAATAATTTTGGGTGACTTTAACACACCTCTTTCATCACTAGATAGATCTTCCAAACAGAAGCTGAACAAAGAAATATGGAACTCAATAATACAATCAATAACTTAGACTTAACTGACATATATTGAATATTCCATCCTTCAGTGGGAGAATACACTTTCTTCTCAGTAGCACATGGATCCTTCTCTAACATAGACCATACATTATGCCACAAAGCAACTCTTAGCAAATATAAAAAAGTAGAGATACTACCCTTCATTCTATCAGATCATAATGGAATTAAATTAGAAATCAATGATAAAATAAAAAATAAAAGTCACTCCAACACCTGGACACTAAATAATAAGCTATTGAATGAACAATGGGTTGCAAAAGACATCAAGGAAGAGATTTAAAAAAATTTAGATTTGATGATGAAATAAAAACCTTCTATGATAAACAAAAATTAAAAGAATTTACAACTAGAAAGCCTGCACTACAGAAAATCCTCAGCAAAATATTCCAAATGAGAACACAAATACAACATGTTGAAATCTCAGGGACACTATGAAAGCAATTCTAAGAGAAAAGTTCATTGCATGAAGGAGTTCATTCCTTAAAAGAAGAAAAATTCAGCAAATAAATTATTTAACATTACATCTCAAAGCCCTACAAAAAAATAAAAAGAAAAAGAACAAATCAACACCAAAAGCAGTAGAAAACAGGAAATAATTAAAATCAGAGCTGAAATCAATGAAATTTAAACAAAAGAAACAATTGAAAAATCGACAGAAAAAAGTTGATTCTTTGAAAAAATAAATATAATTGACAGACCCTTACCCATGCTGATGAAGAGAAAGAGAGCGAAAACTCAAATTACTAACATACATCATGAAAAAGGAAATATCACGACAGACACTACAGAAATACAGAAGATAACTAGAAATTATTTTGAAAAGTTGTACTCCAATAAAATAGAAAATATCAAAGACATTGACAAATTTCTAGAGTCATATAACTTGCCCAAATTGAATCAGGATGATATACACAACTTAAACAAATCAATTTCAATGAAATAGAAGATGCCATTAGAAGCCTACCAACCAAGAAAAGCCTAGGACCAGATGGATACACAGCCAAGTTCTACAAGACCTTTAAAAAAAAACTAATACAATACTCTTCAATTTATTTCAGGAAATAGAAAAAGAGGGGGCACTTCTGAACTCATTCTACTAGGCCAATATCACCCTGATTCCAAAACAAGGCAAAGACACATCATAAAAAAGAAATACCTCTAAGGAATATAGGTGCAAAAATTCTTGATAAACTTCTGGGCAAATTAAATTAAAAAAAAACATCAAAAAGATTGTGCACCACAATCAAGTGGGATTCATTCCAAGAATGCAAGTTTGGTTCAACATATGGAAATCAATAAATGTAATTCACCACATCAATAGACTTAAAGATTATAATCATATGATCATCTCAATAGATGCAAAAAAAAAAACATTTGAGAAAACACAGCAATGCTTTGTGTTCAAAACACTAGAAAAATTAGAGATAACAGAAACTTATCTCAACATCAAAAAGGCTATCTATGTTAAGCCCTCGGCCAACATCATTCTAAATGGAGAAAAAAATTGAAGGAATTTCCTCTAAAAACTGGAAAAAGACAGGGATGCCCACTTATATTTAACATAGTTCATGAAACACTGGCCAGAGCAATTAGACAGACAAAAGAAATCAAGGGGATACACATAGGAAAAGAAGAACTCAAGTTGGCTCTATTTGCTGATGATATGATTCTATACATAGAAGACCCTAAAACTTCCACCAGAAAACTTCTAGAATTAGTAAGTGAATTCAGCAAAGTAACAGGATATAAAATCAACACCATAAATCAAAGGCAGTTCTGTATATCAGTGACAAATCCTCAGAAAGGAAAATGAGGAAAACTACCCCATTTACAATAACCTCAACAAAAATAAAATACTTGGGAATTAACTTAATGAAAGAGGTGCAAGATTTATATAATGAAAATGACAGAACCCTAAAGAAAGAAGTCAAAGAAGACTTTAGATGATGGAAGGATCTATCTTACTCTTGGGTAGGCAGAATTAATATTACCAAAATGACCATACTACCAAAAGCACTATGCAGGTTTAGTCCAATTCTGATCAAAATCCCAATGACATTCCTCATACAAATAGAAAAAGCAGTCATTATATTCATCTGGAAAATAAAAGACCCAGAATAGTTAAAGCAGTCCTTAGCAGGAAGAGGGAAGCAGGTGGCATCACTATACCAGACCTTAAACTATACTACAGAACAATAGTAACAAAAACAGGATGGCATTGGCACCAAAACAGACTGGTAGACCAATGGTACAGAATAGAGGACACAGAAACTAACCCACATAATTACAGTTACCTTATATTAGACAAAGTTGCCAAAAACATGCATCGGAGAAAAGATAGCCTCTTAAATAAATGGTGCTGAGAAAACTGGAAATCCATATGCAACAAAATGAAATTAAACCTCTATCTCTCACTTGCACAAAACTCAACTAAAAATGGATCAAGGATTTACAAAAACCAGAGACCCTGTGTTTAATAGAAGAAAAAGTAGGTCCTAATCTCCACCATGTGGGATTAGGCCCCAACTTCCTTAATAAGATTCCTTTGGTGCAAGAATTAAAATCAAGAATTAATAAATAGGATGAACTCAAACTTAAAATTTTCTTCTCAGCAAAAGAAACAATCTGTGAGGTGAATAGAGAGCCTACATCTTGGGAGCAGATCTTTATCCCTCACACATCAGATAGAGCACTAATCTCTAGGGTATATAAAGAGCTCAAAATGCAAAGCACCAAAAAAACAAATAATCCAATCAATAAATGGGCCATGGACCTGAACAGACACTTCTCAGAAGAGGATATACATTCAATCAACAAATATATAAAAAAATGTTCATCACCTCTAGCAATTAGAGAAATGCAAATCAAAAATACTCTAAGATTTCATCTCACTCCAGTCAGAATGGCAGCTATAATGAAGACAAACAACAATAAGTGTTGGCAAAGATATGGGGGAAAAGGTACACTAATACACTGCTGGTGAGGCTGCAAATTGGTGCAGCCAATATGGGAAACAGTATGGATATTTCCTGGAAAATTGGGAATGGAACTACCATTTGACCCAGCTATCCCTCTCCTTGGTCTATACCCAAAGGACTTAAAAACAGTATACTACAGGGACACAGCCACATCAATGTTCATAGAAGCACAATTCACAATAGGTAAACAGAGGAGTCATCCTAGTTGCCCTTCAGTAGATGAATGGATAGAGTAACTGGTATATATACACAATGGAATATTACCCAGCATTAAAATAGAATAAAATCATGGCATTTGCAGGTAAATGGATGGAGTTAGAGAATAATGCTAAGTGAAGTTGACCAGTCCCCCAAAACCAAATGCTGAATGTTTTCTGTGATATAAGGAGGCTGATTCATAGTGGGGTAGGGAGAGGGAGCATGGGAGGAATAGACAAACTCTAGATAGGGCAGAGGGGTGGTAGGGGAAGGGAGGGGGCATGGGGTTAGAAATGATGGTAGAATGTGATGGGCATCATTATCCAAAGTACATGTATGAAGACATGAATTGGTGTGAATATACTTTGTATACAACCAGAGATATGAACAAATTGTGCTCTATATGTGTAGTAAGAATTGTAATGCATTCTGCTGTTACATATAAATTAAAAAATTTAAAAAAATATATAGGTGGAATGGAATTCTTTATAGTATTTTCAAAGAATGATGTTACAGCATCTACATGGAAATGTCACCAATATATTATGTTGTGAAATAATGTGTACAATATGATTTCATATATGTAAAAGGCAAACATAAAATTAAACATTTACTTCTGTATTCATAGTTGTTTATGTGTATAAATATTTGTATTGGTATGGAAGTACAAATATTTGTATTTGAATATAAATATAAATATATGTGTTTGTAAATATTGGTATTAAAAAGGCCAGGAAACCTTAAACTATACTGCAGAGCAATAGTAACAAAAACAGCATGGTATTGGCACCAAAATAGACTTGTAGACCAATGTTACAGAATAGAGGACACAGAGACTAACCCACATAAATACAGTTATCTCATGTTAGACAAAGGCGCCAAAAACATACATTGGAGAAAGGATATCCTCTTCAACAAATGGTGATGGGAAAACTGGAAATCCATATGTAACAAAATGAAATTAAAACCTTATCTCTCACCATGCACAAAACTCAACTCAAAGTGAGTGGAGGACCAAGGGATTAAACAAGAGATTGTGTGCACAGTAGAATAAAAGATAGGCCCAAATCTTCATCATGTTTGTTTAGGCCCCAACTTCCTTAATAAGACTCCTATAGCACAAGAAATAAAACCAAGAATCAATAAATGGAATGAATTCCAACCAAAACCCTTCTTCTCTTCAAAAGAAACAAGCAGTGAGGTGAATAGAGAGCCTATAGAATGGGAGCAAATTGTTACCACACACACACATCAGATAAAGCACTAATCTCTGGGGTATATAAAGAACTCAAAAACCTTAACATTAAAAAAACAAAAAACCCAATCAGTAAATAGGCTAAGGACCTGAACAGACATTTCTCCAAAGATGATATACATTCAATCAAAAATATATGAAAAAATGTTCAATATCTCTAGCAATTAGAAAAATTAAAATCAAAACTACTCTAAGATTGAATCTCACTTCAGTCAGAATATCAGCTATTAAGAGTACAAACAATAAGTGTTGGTGAGGATGTGGGGAGAAAGGCACACACATACATTGCTAGTGGGACTACAAATTGGTGCAACCAATATGGAAAGCAGTATGGAGATTCCTCAGAAAACTTGGAATGGAACCACCATTTGACCCAGCTATCCTACTCCTCAGTTTATACCCAAAGGACTTAAAAACAGCATACTTCAGTGATGCAACCACATCAATGTTTATAGCAGCACAATTCACAATAGCTAAATTGTGGAACCAAACTTGATTCCCTTCAGTAGATGAATAGATATAGAAACTGTGGTATACATACAATGGAATATTACTGAGCATTAAAAGAGAGTAAAATCATGGCATTTGCAGGTAAATGGATGGAGCTGGAGAACATAATGCTAAGTGAAGTAAGCGAATTCCAAAAAAACAAATGACAAGTGTTTTCTCTGATATGAGGATGCTGATCCATAATGGGGATGGGGGTGGAGCATAAAAGGAATGGAGGAACTTTAGATAGGGCAAAGGGGAGAAAGGGGAAGGTACAGGAGAGGAGGGTAGAAAAGATGGTGTAATGAGATGGACATCATTACTCCAAATACATGTATGAAAGCACAAATGCTGTGACTCTACTTTGTGTACAACCAGAGACATGAAAAACTGTGCTCTATATGTGTACTATGAATTGAAATGCATTCTGCTGTCATATATAACACATTAGAATTAATAAACAAATTTTTAAAAAGGTCAGAAAGGACATATGATGTATTTAGTTTGCAGGGCTTTTGGTCAAACCAGAATGTGGGTTTTTTTTTTTTTTTGTATTTTAAATATTTTCTAAGGATGCATTAATATAATGACTGCATAATTAATATGTATTTATGATTTTGTTCAAGGGTGGGGTCACTCCCTCTCTAGATTATGGAAAGGAAAGTGCATTGAATTCGAAAATTGGTAACATAATTAGAGTCAGATGGAGAAAAGAGACAAGTGGGCTTTGGGGGTTCTTTCTCAAAGACTACATTTCACACCTAACTTCAATGTAGTAAGAAGATTTTTTTCTTATTTTTCAATTAACAAAAGGTGGAGAGAAATTATTTTGAAGATAGCTGTATTGCTGTAGTCATTGAGAAAAGCACCCTAAATATTACAATTTCTAAATATTACAATTTCTAAATATTACAAATTGTTTTATTCCTTTCAAAACTCACCATTGAACATAATATACAAAATAAAAAACAAAAGCAAAACAAACACTGTGGACTAACAATCACTTTCACTTCCATGAAACAGACTTTTTTTTTTTTTTTTTGCTACTGTCATATTTCTACTCTTACTTATTCAAGAAAAAAGAAATAGAGAGAGAAGTAGTGGAGCAGATTATTAAATCCATATCGTATACTATTTCTAAGTGAGAATCACTATTTCAAAGTCCTGAGTGTAATCAAGTCTTGAAGTACACTTCACTGCACGCCTCAAAGTCACTGGCAGTCCTCCAAAGAGACCAGACAGAACTTCAAATATTATTTCAGAACACTGAGGGGAAAGGGGAGAAGTGAGATTGATTTCATTTTAAATGACTGGAGCCTGGCTGTGCATGGACCAGTCTTTTTGCCTTTTTCTTACAGCTTTTGTTTGCCAAGTAGGGAGTATCACCTGGATTCTAGAGCCTAATCAAGAGCTCAGGGAACAAAGCGGGGAAGGAGGTGTGTGCTCTCAACAGCTGTCTGTGTATGTCAGCCTGTTACTGACATGAGCAGCTGTGTCGGCTCCCATGCCTTAGTGAAAAACCAGCTCAGATCAAAGAGCAAGGAGGAACAAGTTCTTCAGGACCACGGTTTTAGAGAAGCAATTTGATTCTCTCGTAGAGAGGGATGGCGTTTGCAGTCATTTACTGTGGGTCAAGGAGAGTCTGAAGAGAGAACACATCATCAAATTCTGTTCTACAATGTGAGCCGAGTAACCCTAACAGAAAACCAAAGCCAAATTCCTGAGCCAGGGAAGGAATCGCAGCCAATGTGGCAGGTGCCCAGGGCCCTGGTTGTGAGGTTGTCATCTGGGAGCCTGGAATATGGGAGGGAGTGGAAGGACTCTTGATCTGCCCCGTGTTCATGGGAGGCCATACACACAGAACCAGAGACGGGGTGCTGGGCAATGACCAATCAGCCTTATGGTATACACAGAAAGGAAAGCTATTTAAGCTATTGCAGGGAAACTTGCATGAGGAGGAGCAAGTGATAGGACGGGGGATGTTCTAGGGGGTAGGTGGGGGGGGAAGCAGCAAACTTTAAGGCCCCAGTAGTCCAGGCCACTAAGGAAAAGGGTTTACAATAGAATGCTCTCATCCTGACCAGTGTCCCTGGTGGTGATTCAGGGGGCCTTTTTCCTCAGGGAGATGAAACAAGATCCCAGCTGATGTTAAACCTCTTAATAATATTGGCTTAATAGTAAGCTGAGCTAACTGAAGCACTGGTTACTTTTACTGCATCCAGACATAAAGGAAGACTGATAAAAATCCTGGGATTGGACCTTATGGAGAATTTCTGATCTTTATATTTGTGTGTGTTTGTTTTTAACTTAGGGTTTTTTGTTTTATTTTGCTTTTTGGATAGGTACTATGTTCTCATGATTCAATAACCAGAACATATTAATAGGCAGACAATCCAGAATCCTTCCTATTCCCTGACTCCCATCTTCCTAACCTCACATCTCCCCTTCTTGCCACCTATCATTTTAGAAATTTTTATGTGTATAAAAAAGCATTTTTTTTTCTTTTTTGGTACTGGGGTTTGAACTCAGGAAATTTTACCACTGAGCTATATCTGCAGATCTTTGATATTTTATTTTGAGACAGGATCTCACTAGTTGCTTAGGGCCTCAATAAATTGCAGAGGCTGGCCTTGAACTTGAAATCATCCTTCTTCAGCCTCCTGAGTTGCTGGGATTACAGGCATGCACCTGGAAAACGCATATACTTTTAATTTACACTCTGAGAAAAAGTTAGTGACACCATAATTCCTTTTGTTTGTTTGTTTGTTTGTTTAGTTTTATAATCTTCTATTATATGGTTGCCCAAGAATTTAACCAATAGCCTATTGATGACACTGTTGGTTACCGCTTACCTTGATGAGTTCTATTTACTCAAATGTTGAAGTAAAACACCAGAGAAAAATGCTAAGGCAAGCATAGAGTAGAAAGTAATAAGATTTATTTAAAGAATAGTAAAACAGACTTCTCCTGGGAGGAAGAAGGGGACCCAAAGATGGAATCCTTGGAATGAGGAAGTCCTGTCCCTTTTCTACATCTAAGGTTGCCTTTGTTCTCCTACATTTTTCTCCCTTATCTTGTTCATTTTCCCCCAACCTGCATATGTGACTGGGTGATGTCAGTGGAATGGCCAGGAGGTGAGCAGGTAGGCTGGAAGGGCCATTGTAGTTTGCTGGGCAGAAAGGGAGTGGCAGCCAGGGAGCATTAATTAGTAGCTGTCTACTCAGGAGTTTCTTCATTAACCACCTTTTTGAGGAGGGGTAGTATAAGCAGGTAATCTTGGTAATCAAAGGGCTCTGGAGACATGAACAGTTCAATCTCCCAGGGGCAGTTTCCAACTTCCTGGACCCAAATTGGTCTCCATTTTCTCAATCCAACCTGATTACCTTCTACACTAACTGCCTGTCTTTAATTGTGGCTTCGCTGATAGACCTTAAATTGTAGCTTTTATTATTACCAACAATGTAACCAAGAAAACCATGGTGAAAACTTCCATCTCAGTGTAGTTTCAGTTTTAATTTTTCTTATTATGAGTGAGATGAAACATCTTTTTATTTGGATAGCAATTGTTTGTGTTTTCTGGAAATTGTTGTGTCCTTTGACTATTTTTGGTGGGTTTTTGGTCTTTTGTAATGAATTTCTGATATTGAACCCTTGTGTGCAGTTTTGTATTTCTTCATTTGTTTCAAGCATTCATAACTGCTTTTAAAACCATAGCATTTGTTTATTAAACTGTTACTTTAGCATTCTCATTAGATGAATTCAACATCTTTGTCATCTCAGTGTTAATGATTACCTTTTCTCTTCCAAGTAGAGATTTTCGTGGATCTCATTGAGACGAGATTTTGGATTGTGTCCTAGACATTTAGTTACTATGTTATATTAGTCTGCTTCCTATTTCCATCTTTGATTTATCAGTCATTCAGCCTTTTAAAGTTCAGAAGTCATGTGCCTTCCACTCTGGTCTGCTGCTCAAAAGTCTATGTTAAAGCATTGCAGGGAACTATTCCAGTCTGCCCCATTGGGTACTCTCTGAGGTCAATCTAAGTCAGACTCAGTGTTGGGTTTTTCCAAACTTCTAAACTTTCTGCTGTGTTCTTTCTTGTTGGTCTTATGCATGGACCATTTTGAGTTCTCCCTAGGATTTCATACATGGGTTTAGAAAATCACTTTTTCTAGTTCTTTCCTCTACACAGCCCTCCTGAACTCTGTAGTTAAGAGGGGAAAGGGTACTGCCTCTTGCCTCCTTATATGTAGGGGATGGGAAAGTGGCTCCCAGCAGTACCTGGTGAGGCAGGAGGGGTAAAGCTGTGTGTGTGTGTGTGTGTGTGTGTGTGTGTGTGCTATTTTCGTGGAGTAAGTCAGAATATTTTTTCTTTGCTGAAAACCCTGATCCTTTGGAAAACAAACAAAAAAACGAAACTTTCTTTTAGGTTTTTAAAAATCTGTACCTGTTACTGTTTTATTTTATTGTCTCCTGTATGTTGGGCTCTCCAGAGCCTAAGCTGCAACATACAGGAGACAATAAAATAAAATAAATAAAATAAACAAATAAAACTCAGGGTACTCGGTGCTGCCAGGTTTCCTTGAATCTGGAAGAACTTAATGCTATCTTTTTTTTCTCCACAGTCTTCCCCTCCTGCTACCACTGGGAAATGAACCCAGGGGTACTCTACCACTGAGCTACATCTCCAGCCATTTTTATTTTTGAGACAGTGTCCCAATGAGTTACCCAGACTGATCTTGAACTTGTGATCCTCTTGCCTCAGCCTCTTGAGTCATTGGAATTACATGCATTTCCCTCTATGCCCGGCATGTCAGTGACTTTATGAATTTTCTTCGGGGCTTTTTGTTATAATTAATAATTATTCTAGCTAGTCTAAAAACTAAGTTGTGGAGCTGTACCTACTTTTCATGAAACTGCAATCCAGAATCTACTCTTTTCCTGTTCTACTTCCCTGATCCATGAAAACTCCAGTAGGGCACCCCCAGCCTCGAGTTATTCATTCAGAAGCAGCCAGTGATGTTTCTCATCCCCCCCCAACCCCCACCTCCCAATGCAGCAGTGTCTCCTGCCTCAGGCTCCACTTCTCTGCTGCTAAGGTGAGTGGAAGGCATATTGCCCTTACAAACCATTCTACTTCTATAAACCATGGCTGTCTGGGTAGTAACTTCTTAGTCAGCCCAATACTACCCATTGAGGACAAGCTGAATGCTCAGAGGCAGTGCTATTTAAATCTGTAAAAAAGGAGATCTTTTCACAACTGTCTTATACTATGTGAGGATTTGTCCCCCACTTAGTAGTCAAATTTCACATATACCTCTTTTACTACCTGTTTCCAAATTAATCTCCCTTTAGCCAGCCAGCTGAGGAAAGGGACCATCATCACCAAGTCGGTGTTTCTCAAATACTCTGGCATCCCTGCCAGTGCTTAGTCTATCCCTGAAGGATTCAGTTCTGTTCTGTCTCTCACTGGAGGGCTTTCACTTAATTCTTTTTGTTTTCCTTTCTTTTTTTTTTTTTTTCATTTTCTTCTCCCTCCTCCTCCACATTTTTCTCCTCTCCTCCTCCTCCTGCTCTCTTCTTTTCCTCCTCCCCCTCACTCCCTCTCTCTCTCTCCCCCTCTCTTCACTAATGGGATTTTAACCCAGGGATGCTTTACCACTGAGCAACATCCCCAGCCCTTTTTATTTTGTATTTTGGGATACATTCTCATTAGATTTGCAGAGACTGGCCTCAAACTTGCAATCCTTCTGCTCAGCCTCCCAAATTGCTGGAATTAGAGGCATGCACCACTGCAATTTGAATTGTCAACTTGATTGGATTAAGAGATGCAAATAATTAAGAAGATTATGGGTGTGTTGATGAGGGTATGTCTAGGACTGATTAGCATGTGGGATGGTCAACTAAAAGGAAGACCCTCCCTAAGTGTGGGCAGCACTGACCAATAGGATGATGGCTTAGATGAAATAAAAGTTGAAAGAACAAGGAAGGAGCAGCAGATACAAGCTTCATTCTTCTTGAGCAGGTTTTTGATTGCTGCTATGATTGTCTGAGGATATTGGAGTCTCACTTCTTCACTCTTCCCAAGTTGATTCTCCAGAAGTCTTTGGTCTCGTACTAGGATAGCACCATTGATCCCTCTTATTCTGGGGCTTCAGCCTCTTGGACTGTGCAGCTACTATTCCTTCCAGGTCTTCTAGCCTGAGCCTGCAGATGGCCATTGTGGACTGTCTAGCTTCTGGTTGCCTGAGCCAACCTAATAAGTCACCCTTTAATAATTATACTTCCTGTTGATTCTGTTCCTCTAGAGAACTCTCGTGCAACCACTATGCCTGGCCTGAGGGCTTTTACTTGAATCAGATTTTTCCCCTCTGTCTTGGGGTTCTTTTCTCTTATATTCACAATGCTCCAAAACAAAACAAACAAAATCCAGCATGTAAATATGTCATCACAACAAGAGCAGACAAGTAAAATCACTTTGCCCTGGCTACCATCATCTCTTGTTTCCTTTCCAGACAAGCTTATTAAAAGAATAATCTACAGATCCTCATGTTCACATCCCACATCAGTGTTGCTTGCCTCTACTCCTCACTGAAGTTCTCCATCAACATCCTCAATAACAGAATATTGTCAACTCCAATGAGGACATTCCAGTCCCCCTGACTCCTTACTCTTACTCAAAACTCAACTCTTTTGCTTTTGTGATAGTTTCTTTTTCCTTCCACTTTTCTAATAATGCTTCATCTCCTCCATGGATTTCTCAGGATCCCAGCATCTTCTCAACATGAATGATGATATGAAAATATTGATGATAAAATAATAATGATCAGCCTCAGTCAGTATTTACTGTTATGCCAGGCAGTTAGAATACATTATTCATTCATACAAACCCTCATGAAAATCCAATGTTAAAATGTCTCCTCTCCTTGAGCATTTTAATGTTCTTTCATAAGTGACATCCATCATTAGAGGCTTCCCAACTTGGGCTTCCAATTCCTAAACCAAACTTCCTCCTAACTTGAAAAACCAAGATGTCCTTAGTATTTAGTCAGAGTTCTCCAGAAAAACAGAACCAATAGATAGATAGTAACAGATTTATTGTAGGAATTGGCTCTTGTGGTATGTTAGTCAGCTTCTCATCACTTTGACCAAAATACCTAATAAGAACAATTTAGAGGAGAAAAGATAAATTTTGGCTCTTGGTTTTGGAGGTTTGAATCCACGGTCAGCTGGCTCCAAGGCAGAAACATCATGGCAGAAGGGTGTGGTAGAGACATGCTGCTCAGCTGATGACAGAGAGAGATAAAGAGTAGCTGGGGAGAAGATAAACCCTTCCAGGGCACACCCCCAGGGACCTAATTTCACCAGCTAGGTTCTATCTTCCAATAGTCCACTGATAATCCACTTGATTCATCAAGTGGATTAATTCACTGATGGGGCCAAACACCTCATGGTCCAATTATTGCTTAAAAGCCTCACTTCTTAGCCTCCTCAGCTAGAGTGATTGACAAGAACACCTATATCATCTGGCATCTCCAGATGATTTATGCTCTGACGGCATAAGCAATTTACTCCTAGAGGAGATGTCATTTTGTAAGAGTGTGTATACTGAGAGACCTGGGCAAAAGCTGAAAGACTTCTTAAGACCTACTCTCGGAATATCACTTCTGTTATCATCCCTTGGTGAAGCAGTAGTTTGTTTAGCTCAAGTTCAAGGAGAGGGTAATTATGCCCTACTTTTCAATGTCTTGAGCAGCTCACTTGTACAGGGAGGAAAGCCAGTTAGGTTGTTCTCTTTTTTAAGTGTATAACTCTTGAATTGCTCTTCAGTTGGTAGGACATGAGATCCAAGCTCCCTAAAAGACCATGTATAGATAAGCAGCTTTTCCAATGTTTTTTGTTCCTTCTACTTCTAGCTTCCCACAATAATTGCTTATAAATATCTCTATCCCACCTCTGTCATAAACCTTAATGCTTATTGTCTACCACTGTTCATCTTAAAACCTCATTAATTCTTTCCTTAGTCAGTTTCTACTTCATCTTTTAAGATTGCTTAGAAATCACATGCTCCAAGAAGCTGATCTGAAATTCCAGCTTGAACACAGTGAAGCATTTTTATTGGCTCTTATTCACACTGGGTTAGTTTAGCATAATACAAGTTATAATGCTTATGTTGATATTATCTACTTATACTTCTCTTGCCCTTCTTACCTCCAGATACTCAGCTTCCTGAAGGCAGGAACAATGCCCCATCCGCCTTTGTGCATTGGTGCCCAGTGCACAGTGCCTGCAGAGAGGGAGTGCTCTGGAGGCCTGTGGACATGACATCAGCATTATCTTCCCCTATGTCCATGATTATTTATTTCTACATAGAACATGGCAGCCCTTTTAATGCAAGGAAACAGGGAGTGGAATGTGGTGGCTTTAAAATGTTTTAACTTGCAATAATTAGAGTTGCATTTCCCAGAATTCTCTCTCCTGCAAATTTAGGATTGGTGTGAGTCAGAAAAAAGACCCTCATGGGAAAATTGGAGCCCAGGAGTGAAGCAGCAACCTTGTCTCAGCTCACACATATGGTTGGGCTCATCTTGTTGGCATAGGGCAAGCAGCCAGGCCAGCAACTTCTCCTCATTCCCCGAATCCTGCTTTGGCCTCTCTGACTCCTGGCCAGCTCCCTGATGAGGGTATCAGCGTTTCCTGCAGGATATCCTCACCATCAAAGTGGGAAGCAGTGTAACATGAGATTCAGTCCTAATGGGTTGTGGCTCATGCTGGGAAGTTCTAGCTTCCCCTTGCTTCTCCATTTCCTGTGCTATGGACAACAGCCATACAGAGATTGCTTAACCAACACAATTTTATAAAGTAAAAATTCCTTATAGCAATTATGTGTATATACACACATAAATGTGTATGTATGTACATGTGTATGTATATGTTTGTGTGTTTGTTTACACACATGTATTTATACATATATATATATAATATACATATTACCTCCTAGTGAGTCTGCTTGTCTGACTAAACTATGACTGATAAAGATGAGGGGGTTTATCAGGCAAAATTTGAGACATGTCTAAAACAATGCCAAGCCATCTGCTCTTATCATAACCATTGTTGAAATAATAATACAACCCATCAGATCTCTTTTCATCATTTCACAAGTCAGTGTAGAAGTTAATATATTGTCTTTGGAGGCAAAGAGATTGGAGTCAAGGCTTCTTCTAATACTTTCTAGTCATGTTCATGGAGCACATTCTAAACCTCAGTTTCCTTATCTGTAAAATGGAAGGAACAATTGTATCTATTCCATGTCTTTCTAGAGGATTAAGAAATATAGAGTATGACTAATATATAATTGATTCTTAAGTCAAATTACCTAATAATTTAGCTGTATAAAGCACATAATTACTTATAGATAGCACATTTACCCCAACAATAATTTATATTCCATTGATTTATAACTCCTAAACTGAATTTATTTTTGAAGTGTGGAGATTATAGTGCACAATAGACATAATTAGTATAAATATTCTGTTCTTAATAGCTGTTTGTGGTCTAAATAGTCTAGAATAATGAAAAGTCAGAGACATTGTGTGTTAGTCACTGTGACCAAAATAAATAATAACTTAAAGGAGGAAAAATTCACTTTGGGCTCACAGTGTCAGAGGTTCAGTCTGATTGGCAGACTTCATTGCTCTGGGCCTGAGGTGAAGCAGGATATCACAGTAAAAAAGCCTGGAAGAAGAAAGCTGCATAGGTCATGGCAGCCAAGAAGAAGAGAGACAGAGAGAAAGAAAGGGTCAGGGACAAGTATAGTCCAAGGCCATGCCCCTAGGTGACCAACTCCCCTAGCCACACCCCACCTGCCTAATAGTTGCCACCCAGTCATCCATTCAAATTACTAACATTGCTAACAAAGTAACCTCTGAACACAATATAGTGCCTAACAATGAGGTGTGTGGGACATTTTAAAATCCAAACCCTAACACATTGATAAAACATTGGTAAATGGATGGAGCTGGAGAATATTTTGCTAAGCACAATAAGCCAATCCTAAAGTACCAAAGGTCAAATGTTTTCTTTATATGCAGAGGCTAATTCACAATAAGGAAGGGCTAGGGAAAAATAGAGGTACTTTGGATTAGACAGAGGGGAGTGAAGGGAGGGGAGGGGGTGTGGGGGTAGGAAGGATAGTAGGAAGAATTGGAAATTATTACCCTATGTTCATATTTGATTACACAGCCATGTAACTCTACAGCCAGAAGGAGGAGAAGTTATACTCCATTTATGTATGATGTGTCAAAATGCATTCTACTGTCATGTATAATTAATTAGAACAAAAATTATATAAAAATAATAGAAGATTACAATGATAGGGTTTATGCTCAGAGTTACTTAATTCCTTTATTGCTTTTACTCCTCCAGAAATCTTCCTCTAACCTTTGAGTTTTAAATTCTTCCTACTTTAAAAATCAATTGATCCATATATTTCAAACTCTTTTGTAAATTATAAACCATTTTTTAACTCTCTTTTTCATTTTATTGTTTCAGGGTTATTTTGGAGGTTGGACACTTATTTCAGGCACTTAGAACAAATTTAAATTTTGTTCCACAGTTTCCAAGGTCCTACCAAAATATTAACAAAATAAGGAAATAAACTTTTCTTAGAAATCTCGTTGGCTCTTAGTGATGGGGCTTATAGGAATTAACAGAACAAGTTCACCAAATTATGTTATGTGCATGTATGAATATAGCACAATGCATTCCAATTTTATATATAACTATAATGTACCAAACAAAAAAAATAGAAGGAGGAAAGATAGCAAGGAGAGGCAAAGATCAAGTACTGGGGATTAAAATGAAGTAAATTAAATTATATACATTTATGAATATGTCAAAACGAACCAGGGTTTATTACGTATAACTATGATGTATAACTACGTATGCACTAATTTAAAAAAAAAAAACTTTAAAAAAGCAAAACAGAGGGTGAGGAAAGGGTTTGCAATAGTCTTTCTTTTTTTCTTTCTTTTTGGGATATTTGATTTTTTGAGCTCTTTTTGTTTATGAATTGAAAATGCTTTTGTTTATTAAGCTAATTAAATTATTTTAGGAACATAAACAATGCAAGATAAGGGACTCAAACACTGTAAGCCACTCTGTCTCTCTCAGTGCTAACAAATGGTCAGTGTCGTAATAAAACAAGTATATTTCTAAATAAGGCAAAAACGAGTGGGGCCTGTCTCATGGAGCAAGAAGCCAGACAGAGCATCCCTCTGTTACTGCTGCCTCTGATACACACTGGGAACTTCAGAAAATCCAGTGTTATGCAGCTGAGACCAAAGGTTAGTTCCCAGACAACAAAAGACAAAGGCCTTGATATTTGCTTATAACCCTCAGTGACTGGAGCAATCTGTTGATTGTGAGAATTAAAGGCAAATCCTTCCCCATGTCTGCCTAAGAATACAGGGGCCTGAATATACATATCTGACCTTACCAATCTATAGACATCTTTCGAGAAAACCAGTTTGTATTTCCACTTGTCATATAGAAGACATTTAAAATTAACTGTCTTCTACAGAACAGAAAGACAAGTTGCAATTTTTAGTGAATAATTTTTTTCATTGAAATATGTTACTGTATACTCTAATTTATGAGACCAAAGCTGTAGCCTCTGCCACTCTGCTTTACCCCCTAAAATGAGCTCCACAGGAGCCCTTGGAATTTGTCTTGAAAATAGAAGATAAAAAGAAAGTTCTTGTATTTTTAAAACTCAACATTGTATTCTTAAGGCTCTAGAAGATGGGGAGCATATGTATCTTATTCCAAGGATAGAGAGTGTCCATTCTGCTTGGTGCATTTATGAGAGTGTTCCTCAGTGCTAGACATAGCACATGACTGATGTCCGTTGAACCTGTCTCTTTACAGTTTTCAGATCCTGAACCTGCCTCATCCAGGGACCTCCTCCAAGACTCCTAAAGGATGCAGATCCCCAGGATCAAGTTCAGAGGGCCCGAGGCACTCTCATCTCTTTCCTGTTTCCACCTTTCTATATGTGAAATTCCATAGCTGCTAGGTATTCAAGGAAGCCTTTTAAGTAGAATCCAGGTGCACATGGAATAGAGTGAATTGACATATTTGGGAATGTGTAGTATTTGATTTCCTACTCCTACACATGCATCATCCTTAGTTTAGTATGTTTTCCATCTTCAAGGAACTCATATCCTTGCTGGAAGGATAACAGGTGCTATCTCATGTTATGGATTTGTCTTGAGGGTCAGATGAGTGTTGGGTCTATTCCAGAACCACCTGATACAAAGTAGGGTTCTACAATGCCTGGGATCATTGGCCATTGCGATCATGTCGTTGTGATGTGCAAAACAGTCTAGTCTGTCCTTCAGTTTTTAAGCCGGTTTCAAGAATCCAGTGAAACTTCTGAGCCATGATCTCAAAAATAGAATTTGGAGATGATGGATGACAATTTTCTACTCTCAGGCAAGAACAAGGTAGCTGGAAGCCAAGTCCCTGGACATGGCATTTTCTCTTCTAAGGAATTCACTTATTGCCTTTTGCTTCCTGTGGTTGTCAGGGTTTCATCAGTGGCTTATGGGAAAAATAAATAAGAGGAAGTGTGCTTTGTTGTATCTGGGCCACAAAGCTGAATTTATGAAGATGGATTAACATTCTTGCTTTTCAACTTTTATTCCTGCCTCTCATTGGGTTCACTGATAGTTATTGAAACTTATAATAACCCCAAGCAGATGCAATATCCAGGGAATTTAGCTCTAGCCAGTGGAACTGGTATTCTAGAGGGTCTCACTTGTGCCCAGAGTTTCTTGTTTGGATAATAACTTATGTGAACACCTGACTTGTAACTAATATGTAGTTACAGGGCTCATTCTTCTCATGTTGTTGACTGATTTTTTATAAACAACATTTATAATTTTCAAACATAATTATACACAATATACAAAATATTGCTTTTCATGCTACTGAAACACTTGATTTACTGTGCTTTCCTGGTTCTTCATCAGGAACTATTATTTGGGGGAATAGACATTGCATGTTTTTCTCTCTATTTTGTTAAAAATAATGAAAGCAGGTATACATGTATGAAGATCCTTCAGGTAAGAGAGAAGAGACCCCTGAGAGGGATATGTGTTGGCCACTTTCCAGAGCTGTCTTGCATGCCCATCTCAGCTATCCTCCAGGAATTTCTACTTTCTTCTGATGTCTCCCAGGCAGCAAAACTACCAGATCCCTCTCCCCTTCCTGGAGCATGTGTGGGCTCTCTCGTCCAGCAAGGAGGTCCACCGAATAGGGTAGAGGAGAGTATGGCTGAGAAGTCACTAATCAAGACCTCTAGAGACCACGCAGGAAGCAAGTCTGAGTTTTTTTGCACAGTTACCATATATATATACTCAGGCAGTAGCTAAGCAGATTACAGGCAGCCACCAGTATAATTTCTGGCCAGGGACCAATTCTTGCAGGGAACAATCAAGGAGCAGGCTGTGGAGCAAGTACAAGGGCTACAATACATGACCTCACACCCAGGGCTGTGCCTAAGGGGGTAAAAGGTTTGCTGCTCACACGCCTAGCACGGGGGAGTGGATTTCCACCCAGACACACTAAACATATGCCATGTATGTAGTACTCCATGCACTTGTCCCCGCAGGAACATAGGAATCAACACTATCCCAATGAGGGATAGTTAAGGAAGGAGGAGGATACGGTGACCCAGTCACTCGACTTTTCCCAGCTCTACTCACCTGCCCCGTGGTGGTTGAGGCAGCAGTGGCAGTGTCTCATACCCTCCCACTCTCTTCTCTTCTGTGCTTTATAACCAGCTCCAGAGAGGATGGTTTCAATGGGGCACTTCTCTACCATCTTTCTTTCCTCTTATGACTTTCCTCATGAAACCAAAGGGCAAAAGGGATTGGGATTGGAGCTGGGGCCTCAGAATTCCATGTGCATGAAGAAGGAAAGGGACTTTGGGAAGAGTGTGGCTGAGTCTGCATGAGTGGAGATAGAAATGCCCTGCCTTCCTCAGCCTGCTCTCATGAAATACCACAGACTGGGTGGCTTGTCAACAGCATACGCTTAGTTCTCAGGGTTCTGGAGGCTGGAAGTCTAAAATGAATGCATCAACAGGGTCCATGTCTCATCAGGGCACTGTCTTGCTATGTCTTCACATGGTGAAAGGGGCAGGGTAACCTGGGCCTTAAGAGTATTAGTGCCTTTTATAAGGGCACTAATTCCATTACAGGGTACTATCTTTATGACCTGATTACTTCACAAAGGTCCCACCTCCTAATACCCTCACATTGGGGATTAGGTTTAAATATATGAATTTTGGTGGGGGACACAAACATTCAGACCCTAGAATCCCTCTCCTCATTCTCAAAGACTTTTTTTAATAGCAGCTTATTTTTTTTTCTTTTTTTTTTTGCACATTTTTTTAATTGTTGGTTGTTCAAAACATTACATAGTTCTTGATATATCATATTTCACACTTTGATTCAAGTGGGTTATGAACTCCCATTTTTACCCCGTATACAGATTGCAGAATCACATCAGTTACCCTTCCATTGATTTACATATTGCCATACTCGTGTCTGTTGTATTCAATAGCAACTTATTTTGAAAAGAATCCTGGCAGAGATTGAGAGAAACAGGGAGCTTTCATTCTGTTTCTCACAGATTTGCCAGGCTGACAGGAGCCACAGGTAGAAATAAGAGGAATTAATTAATGGTAATAGGAAAGAAGCAGAAACCTGAGTAGCAAAGACAAGGATAACACAAAGTGTCTCCAGGTGTTTCTATCAGCAGACATTGTGGACTCTGTAACCTCCAACCCATGTGCCATTCAGCCTTCCCAGCAACTTCGTGTCTTCTTATCTGTACCCAGTCCCTGTAGTGGCTCAGCATACCTCTGCCTGTCTCCATTAACATGGTGTCCTCCCCAGGACAAAGGAGACTGTGAAGCTCCTGTGCCCCTTACAACACTTGTAGAACCAAAGTGTGCACATATGAAGGCAGACACTCCTTATAGGAACAGACAAACAACAGGATGAGAGGTCTAGGTTTAAAACAGGCACCCATCTCCTATCCCAACCAAGATAAAAAGGATGCCATGACATTGCAACTTCAGAACCTGCCACTTCAACTTCAGAACCAGCCCAGAATTTTCAAGGACGCTACCTGCTTGCCTGAGAGGTTTTGTCCTCCCTGGGAAGCCCTTGGATGCACATGTTCCCATCTGCTTGCTGCAGCATTAATGGAAAAATTCTACTGCCGGGAGTGCTTAGAGGAATAACTCATGAAACAGATTGTAAAGCCCAGGGCCCATGACCAGCTCTCTGGGGACTTGGCACTTACATCACTTTTTCCATTGCCACAGATGGAGCAGGAGAATGAGCCTCTCCACCTGGGCCTCGCTTACAGGTCCCATTCCTGTCCCCCTGATGATTCTTAAACTGATGCCCCCCGGTGGATTTATTGAGTGGAACTGTGCTCAGCATGAAGGCAGCATGTTGGAGGCCATCCTTGTTACACATTCCAGGAGGGAAAATGGCTTGAGTCTTGTGGGCTCCGAAGGCCCAGGGGTGGAATGCTGGTTTCCACGCAGAACACCCGTCTGTCCTTGGGTGTGAATCTGTTTCTCCCCCAGCCTTCTCCATCAACATAACACTTCTCTCTCTCTCTCTCTCCTTCACATTTTCCACTGGCAACATCTGAGTTTTAGCGAGAGGACATTTCCTGCTGGCGGGGGATGGGACACCAGCCAGCCTGTTCCCTGGAGCTCACTGCCAAGGCTGCAGTTGCAGCTGGGATGACTTCATGACTCTGAAATGGCCATGGGGCCAGGGAACAGGGCCTAGATTGTATTCAGGGAGTGGAAGGTAGCAAGTGTGGAAAAAATCATAGCAGAAACTCGCTGAGCACTTTTGCCTATTCCTTGCATCTCCTTGAGTGATGGTGAGCTGGGGAAACCTGCTCTCCTTGGACCCGAGACACCCTGGGGTCCTCCTCAGCCAGGGGCAAAGTGGAAGGAGCCTTAAATACTAAACTGCTTTTAGTTGGGTTCTCAGTTTTCAAGGGAAATAGTGAAACTTTGTAACTGAAACTGAAAATGAGCTCAAGTCAGTTTGAGCCAGTTGTGGGTGGAGCAGTCACGGTGGAAGAGATGACTCTGTTTTTTCCATTGGTATCTATACCCCACCCCAGGGAAGAGTCAGGTCTAGTGATGTGGCTAAAGACCCTGGAGCTCTGCTCCACAAAGTTCCGGAAACTTGTGACTTGGTTGTCAAGATGCCTGACATTTTTGTGTGGTGATAATGGTCCTGGCCATACCTGAAAGGGCAAAATATGTAGACGTGGATGATCAATTATGATTATGTGCATAGAAGCATTGCTTGTGATGGTGAAAAACTGGCATAATCTAACTAGATAAATATAGTGTGCTGTACTTTTATGATGAAACAAAACACAGCTGTTAACATAATGAGATCTAATTGAATCAGCCTGATTGAAGAAAAAAAAAAGTAATTTTCAGAATGATAATTGCAATATTAAACCATTTATTTAAGAAAATAAAGAGGTCAAGGGAGAGGGAAAAAGAAAGGAAGAAAAAGAAAAAATCTTCATAAAGCTAAGCAATATTTTCTGTGCTGCATATAGGCACAGAAATTGGCTTATATTAAAAGATCAGAGGGCTTAAATTCTCAAACCTCAAATTATCTGTGGGGAGAGTTCAGAAGACTGGAGATTAGGGGTGGTCAAAGTACTTTTGGATAAATGTTCTAATATTCAAGAAGGGAATAAAATGTCTGATTTCTCATGTAATTAAAAATTCATTATAAAATAGGGGAAAATGAGGTGTTAGTGGTTTATAAACTTCATTTATTCAGATTTAGCAGATGTGGAGCTTTGCATTTTGACCTGTTCATGGATAATTAGTGGTTTTAGTTCTTTTTTTCTTTCCCTTCGCTGGGATTTAGCAAAATCATTTGATTAAAAGGGTGAGACAAGGTGTGTGTGAATGTGTGTGTTCATAAATCAACAGGTGACTGTGGTAAGTAACACTCAAGAGAGCCTTTAGCCAAGTAGTTAGTCTGTTGAATGTGGCCTCCTGAGCCCCAAGGCCATCATCCTGTCTGGCCATACAGGAGGCTGCAGCTTTTAGAGCTCTAATGGAGCTGTTTAGGGGTTGTGGGAGCACCAGCAGCTAGGCAGACATGATTCATCACATGCAGTTCTGTCATTTGCTCTTGTACCTTCGGTTGGAAAATCTTGCAGACAGACATAAGTCAGCTGTGCAAGCTTCAGTTTGCAAATTCACTTTATTTAGGAATGGGAGTTAAATGAATAATTAAATTGAGAATTTTGATCAAGTGATTTTATAGGTAGTGATTTTTATAGACAGATTTTTCAAATATGAGATATAGTTTTGTGTGTTTGTGTGCATTTGTGTGTACATGTGTGTAAAATTAATATCACAGGGAGTGTGCCTCATCCAAAATGCCTGGGACTTGTGTTTGGACATTTTTTTTAATATTTGCATATTCATGATGAGATTTCTTAGAGATGGAAACTAATTCTAAACACAAAATCCATTTATGCATCACATATACATAGCCTGAAGGTAATTTTACATAATATTTTTAGTGCACCTGCATTGTGACTGGCCAGTCACATGAGGTAAGGTGTATGTATGATTTTCTACTCATGGCACCATGCCAGGGCTCAGTAACTTTCAGATTTGGGAGCATTTCAGATTTTGAATTTTCAGATTTGGGATGCTTAAACCTGTGTGGAATTTTAAAGATAATAAAAGAAAAATGCTCTTTATCAAAGGAGAACATTTAAAATTAGAAAATAAGTCCTTTGGATATATATCAAGGAGAGGAACACTGGGTCAAATGGTGCTTCCATTCCCAATTTTCCAAGGAATCTCCATACTGCTTTCCATATTGGCTGCTCCAATTTGCAGTCCCACCTGCAGTGTATGATTGGGCCTTTTCCCCCACAGCCTCACCAACACTTATTGTTATTTATATTCATAATAGCTGCCATTCTGACTGGAGTGAGATGAAATCTTAGAGTAGTTTTGATATGCATTTCTCTATTTGCTAGAGATGATAAACATTTTTTCATCTATTTGTTGATAAATTGTATATCATCTTCTGAGAAGTGTCTATTCAGTTCCTTGGCCCATTCATTGATTGGGGTATTTATTCATTTTAGTGTTTAGCTTTTTGGGTTCTTTATATACCCTAGAGATTAGTGCTCTATCTGATGTGTGAGGGGTAAAAGTTTGCTCCTAAGACATAGGCTCTCCATTCATCTCACAGATTATTTCTTTTGCTGAGAAGAAACTTTTCAGTTTGAATCCATCCCATTTATTGATACTGATTTTAATTCTTACACTATAAGAGTCTTGTTAAGGAAGTTGGGGCCTAATCCGTCTCTTCGGTCTATACCCAAAGGACTTAAAAACAGCATACTACAGGGGAAAAGAGCCACATCAATGTTTATAGCAGCACAATAGCTAAACTGTGGAACCAAACTAGATACCCTTCAATAGATGAATGGATTAAAAAATGTGGCATATATACACAATGGAATATTACTCAGCAGTTAAAGAAAATAAAATCATGGCATTTGCAGGTAATTGGATGGAGTTTGAGAAGATAATGCTCAGTGAAGTTAGCCAATTCCAAAAAATCAAATGCTGAATATTTTCTCTGATATAAGGAGGCTGATTCATAGTGGAGTAGGGAGGAGGAGCATGGGAGGAATAGATGAACTCTAGATAGGGCAGAGGATTGGGAGGGGAAGGATGGGGGCATGGGGTAAGAAATGATGGTGGAATATGATGGACATCATTATCCAAAGTACATGTATGAAGACATGAATTGGTGTGAATATACTTTATACATAACCAGAGATATGAAAAATTTGTGCTCTTTCTGTGTAATAAGAATTATAATGCATTCTCCTGTCATATATAAATAAAAAATTAATAAAAATTAGAAAATAAATAATATAGTTATTATGAAATAGCTTATTATATTTAGAGTCTGTATGAATAATATTGTTTTCAAAATCTTTTCCCTAACTAATAATTAGAAAATTTAGCAGTTAAAGAAAAGTACAGATGACAAAAGTAAAAGCAGATAAAAATGAAGAGGTTACTAACTCAATGTTTGGATGATGGATGTTTTCTTCTAGACTTTTCTGTGTTAAATATCACAAAATATTGTGGTATTATTTTACAGCCTGTTTTTATCATGCTATTCATAATTTCTGAGAGTCTCGAACTCCAGGAATTTCCTTCATACTCCCTTCTACTCAGTTTCCTACCCACCCATACCTTGGTAACCACTGATTTAATTTATGACACTGTAGTGTTGATTTTTTCAGAATGTCATAAAATGGTGTGGGTATGCACTATTTTTTGATTACCTTCTTTCCTTTATCTTAATTCTTTTGAAAATCTTCTGTGTTGTTGTATGTAGAACTCCACTGTATGGATGTACCAAAACCTTCTAATGTATTTATCATTTGGGGGACTTGATGAAGATTTAGAATCTGTGGGTTGAAGTCTTTCATCTATTTTGTAATATTCCTGGACATTATTTTTTCTTTATTGTTTCTGTCCCAGTCTCAAGTCGGTCCTCTTTTTCTGGGGTACAGTCTGAAGTTATGTTAGATCACTGGATTGGCTTCCAAATATGTCTTCTGTTCTATTCTGTTCTTTCCATTTTGTTTTCCTCATTGTGTTGCAGTTTGTATCTTCAACTGTGCTACATTTTTTCAGGTCTTTGAGTATTCCTGGCATTATTGCTATGAGCCCAGTGCAAATAAAACCTGAGACTTCACTCCTTTTCTGCTTTTGCTTGGTAAATTCTTAGTTGTTATCCCCAGAAATGCCTTCTCTGAGTTCCAAGATGAGCCCAGCTTCCATATTACACCCTCTCAAAGCCCAGAACAATTTTCTTCTTGAACGTTAAGCAAAACTATGAAGTTTATCAGCTTTCTCCTCTATACCATTAGCTCCCCAGGTAAGTGGTCATTCCTGCTTTTTTTTTTGTTTGTTTGTTTTAATTATTTCCCCCCATCCATAGCCTGGTGCCTGAAACAACATAAGACCCCAACATTTTTGAAATGTTGAATGAATCCCTCCCTGGTTACTTGGGGATCTGCCTTCTGAGATTTTATTCAGGTTTCCTGATTAAAACTCAGAGTACCTCATCTACGCCTATACAAAAATGTCCCATCCTAGGTAATAATATTTACAGGTACACTCACTTTGTATGCTTTCAGTTGACTTCAGACATAGAGGATCAAAACACTTCAAGAAGGGAGTCTCAGAGAAATTTCTGCCATAACATGATTAAAACACCAGGTTGAAAGCAGAAAATGAGTCTAAACATAGATATGGTAGACAACTCTTTGGACTCATAGGAAACTGTTGACTCTTTGGGCTGATTTTTTTTTTTTTTTTTGTCTCTAAACTTCTTATTGTTCAGTTGACCTAGCAATTTTCCTGGGAAATCTGGGAAATGACTGAGCTAATTTTCTGTTCTTCTAGATTGTAAAGGAGATTCTATTGTCTAATTTTACTACTGTTCTCTGAAGAAACAGATTTATTTGTCCTTCATTTTTTCTCCCTTCTTACCTTCCCCCAATCCCATCTCTTACTATATGTTCTTCCCTGGGGAAGACAAAAGTATGTAACTTTAAATGGTATAATTGGTATTTAAACGAAGAGTATTTCAATGATGAATTCTGGAGGACAAAGTTGGTACTTGCTGAGTCAAGTGAGCAGGATTACCTACGTATTATGTCTAATTGCACACAAAATATGTTTCTATATACATGTATATGAAATTCAGAAACTACAGATAAAAGAATAGTAAAAGGAAGGTATGTAGAAAAAGAATTAAAATGGTATCATTTACTTATTTCACAATCTCCTTTAATCCTCCCATATATCAAAAGAGTAAGGTACTGATATTAACCATGTAGCAAGAAGGGAGCTGAAGCACGGGGAATGTAAGCTAACCTCCTAGGGTCAAATAATAATGGTGGAACCGGGATAGATGATCAATGCAGAATACCTGTATAAGACTAAGGGGAGAGGAAAAAAACATGAGGATATGAATGTTGCTTCTTTAATACTAATCCCCTTTTTAAAGGGAAACTGTGCTTTTAGCAAATTTAAAAAGCCAATTCATGGCTCTGATCAAATCCCTCTACTATTTAAAACCTTCACAAGTTTCTCTAATATCTAGACAAAGCCAGGAAAGTATATATATCATAAGCCTTCCTAAAGACTTTGTCCTTTTCTATGTTCACTGACACATTGAGAATTTTAAAAAGAGAATATTCATCAAACTTATTTTACAATGGAGTGTACTTTTTTTTTTAATGGAGCATCTTTCAGTTTCCCAGTCATCTTAGGAAATGCTAATATATAAAATAAAATTTAAATACCTAAGTCTTTTTCCTCACATCTTAGTTTGTTCCTTTTTGACCTTCTCAAAAGTTAGCATGGGTTAGGCAGGTGAGACAAATGAAAAAAAGGCAGAAGAAATGAAATGCTGGGTTATAATTGCTCTTCCACAGTGAGAGGGTACATGATCTACTAGGAAGTGTTTACTTTGTTCAAAGGAAAGAGCACCTTTCGCCTCTAAATGAATGTTTTATGAGATGCAACTTTAGAACTGATGGATATTTTGATATTCCATGAGAATTTGGAAACTTGGATTTTGATTTATGCTATTCTTATTTTGAATGGATGGCAACTATACCAGGTTTGCATTCGCTGTGGGTGAATATTGTGTTGAGCCAAACAAAACACACGGACGGGTGCAGCCAGTTTGTGACTTTTCTACATAAGGGATCTTGGCATCTTTTTTACTGTTTTTGCTCTACAATAACCCCCAATTTTTTAATATAAACTTCTTATTTTGTGGAGCAGTATAACAATTCTTTCTATTCATTTTTCAGGATCAAATATTTTAAAATGCACACATGTATATATGCAAATCAAAACTCATTTGTGCAAATATAAACTTCAGTATGTCTTTATTTGGCTAGATTCATCTTGTTTAGAAGGTTGCTGATATTATGAACAACTTGTGGATTTCTCTTCTTTTATACATTCATTAAGGGACCACATGCGATAAACATAGTGATCAACACTAGTAAATCACAGGCTATGAGACCAATGGATGGTTGACTTGAACTACTTTTGTAGAATCTGTTTGTACATGGTACAACTGAGAGTAATTTCTATGCATCATGTTTGATCTAACACCTCTTGACATATCTTCAGAGGAAGATGAAGAATATTTGTAGGATGAGTTTATTTACAATCCCATCGATAAGACATTGACAAAGGAATGGAAAACTACTTAGAAGAAAAAATTACTGTATTTTGCTTTAAAAGTTCTGTGCTTTTTAAAATAGAACATCAGTGATTTCTCTTAATTCTACTATAAGTAGAGCTCTGGTTTAAAATACTAGTAAAACACTCATTATGTACACATGGAAATGCCTATGGGTGCACAGGTTTTGAAGCATGAAGGTATCTGATATGGCTATCACCACCAGTGACCTCATGTTAAAAATCTCACCCATTCCTTTCCCATTCAATGGGATGTAGTCACTCTTTATACTCTGTGAAACTTACTCTAACTGACTTTGCCCTCCCTACTTATACAGAGACTCTCACTCACTTTTCTGCAGTGTGTATATCTGGTGCAGTGGGAGCACACCATGAGAAATCTGTACAAGAATAAAATATCTGTCATCAATCCTTCTCTATATGCAACCCTGAGAGATCTACTGGCTGTGTTGTCAGTAAAATCCCAGTCCTTCACACTATATCCATACCCTAGAGATGCTCAGTAAACATGGAATAAATGCCTTTTTGAATGAAACGTGGAAATTTAGAAGGTAATAGGTAGAATAATGACTAGATTATCTAGTTGTGGAATGGGCAACTTTGAGCCTGCGTGACTTGGAGTGTTCTAAGAGATCCTGATGAAGGACTTGAAGTTGTAAAATCATCTGCTCTTCTCCCCCTGGACTTACCATTTTTATACAGTGACCAGACTTTACCTGCACACATCTTCATTGCTCTGCTTGGGGCTTTGTCTAGACTCTGGAGCTTGGTCAGCTTTCACAATCCAAAGGGGCTGGAATTAACAGTTCTTGGAAGCAAAATTTAATTCATGACTAAAAGGGACTGGTGGATAAATACCCCAAACTCCTTTTCCCATGAGATGGACTAATGCTACCCTACATCCCCATGTTTCCCAGACAGGTCAGGCAGGCACCGGTTGCCCACAGTGAACTGGCTGATATCACATGCTCTACTGGCTGTCATTCCTTCCTACCTTCCTTCCTCACTTCCCTCTTAGTCTTTCCTGAGATCACCTCCCAAATGAACAATGTGCACTCAAATCTTTTCCACCAAATCTACTTCTGGGAAAACTCAAAAAGATAGCTGTTTCCTTAGCAGTTCCCTTCCGTGGGCTAATTTAAAGGATACCCACATTTGTTCCCCAACATGGAATTAAATTCAACAAATAACAGCTCCCAGACAGAAGACTGGGAATTCACAGTGACATGGGCCTTGGCTAGAAACACAGCAGCAGGAATACAGCTGCCTTCTTTCAGATGCTAATTTACAACTTCCACACCTCCAAGCTGAGGCAATGTCTAGCATTAAAGCAAACAGCAGGATTGAAACTTTGTACAGCTCCTGACTTGGATGGCCAGCAATTCTGTAGGTGCCACTTTTCCTAAATGCACTCATTCCATGACAGGGTACAATGGAGAAACAGATCATGACTCAGTGGTAACACATACAAACAATGGGGGATGTTTCAGTCTCTAGGGATCACTGTGCTGGGGGGGCTAGGTAAGGAGAGAGGTGAGAAGTAAATTAGAATTCTTGCAGATTGTTTTAAATGTGGAGTCAGTAAATATGCTGAGGCTGAGACGGCTGATTTTACGGTTTCAAAATGCCTCCATAACAGCTGGGAGTGGGGGTTTTACAGGATCCCTCAGAATGAGCAAGCTATTAAACATCAAGCAAAAGTTGGAATTTTTAAAACAACTTTTTGCAGTCTAACCTGAGATTTCCCCAGGGAAAAAGCATAACTATAGACAAGTACAAGATGTCATCCTCAAAGCAAATCCTACCCTGAGAGTGACATGTCTTGTGATTAATACTGACTCGAAATACCCTCAACTTGGATATGGTGGTATGAGCAGCTGAACCAGGAAACACGATACGGGCAATGCATGATTGATGAAGAAACCCAGTCCATAGGGAAATGCTTTTGGTGGGGAACGATTCACGGTAGGCTGGCATGGCTGCTGATAAAATCTATTATCAGAACTGGAAAGAACACATGAGTGGTGGATAGCAGGGCTCCTCTCATTCTCTTTTGTTAAAGAGGGTCTTTTGCTCCCCAGAACAGACTCTAAGAGATCCTGATGAGGGACTTGAAGTTGTAAGATCATGTCAAAGTCCCCTACATGGCATTCACTGCTTGCTTTAACTTGACAGGAAGTTTGTCCACATCAAACTGATGATTTATGCGTTGAAAAGGTTTCTGCTTCTATTTAGTTCTGGAATTCCAGAAAATTGTAGAATAAAGTTTCAGAGGGGGGAAAGGTTTCAATGGTTCTGTGTTTATAATTGCTACTTGGAAAAGCATCTATTTGTTTAAAAAATTGTTAAAATGTTCTAAATATAAAGTGCTGCTGACCAGGTCAGAGTTAAGCTAATGTTTGTATTGAGTCTTTTGTGGGAGCCTACTTATTTCACATTACATGAGAATCCAGAGAACAAGTAAGCACACCTAACTGTTAGCCATATAATTCTATAACTTTATTTCATGATTTGAGAAATGTCTTATTCTTGTCTATCCCCAAAATTTATAGGGTCAACTATCTTTCAACTCCAAGTGGGTTTTAATAAATTCCATGCCTGAGGAGGGCTTTGGAGATATTTCCACCTTTCTTAGATCTTTAGGAGGACCTAAAATTACTGAGAAATGAAAATGACCTTCTCCTGTATCTCATTCTGCCTTTTTTTTTTTTCTGATGAAAGGTCCGTCCATGGGGCTGGCATTGAGGCTTACTGATAGAGCGTTTGCCTAGCATGTGAGAGGCACTGGGTTCGATTCTCAGCATCACATACAAATAAATGACTAAAAAGACAGATCCATCAACATCTAAAAAAATTGTTTTTAAAATCCATCCATGATTTAAGACCAAATGTTTTGATATGACACCATGTAGTGTCCTTCCTCCTCAAATCCAAATAAATTTGCCACAAGTGAAACTCTGGACTACAAATTAAAACAGTTCAAGTCAACACTTCAGGGCTTGCAGATGGTAGGACTCCTTCTTATAGTCAGTTAAAAAAAAATATGACAATTGAATTTAGATATGACTGACACAGTGAGCATTAACTTAGTGTCATTTGTACTTCATTATATTTTCTCAACACTGTAATATAAAATTTAGGATACTCTGGTTTTGGGTAAAAACAACAACAACAACAATAATAACAACAAATTTCTCTGAGGGTCATGGTCCCTTGTTCAAATTCCATCATCTCTCCAGGGACAGGTTTAGAAATTCCAAACTGGAAACCCTGCTCTAAGCCCCTTGTTCTTTCCATTACAAATGTCTGAACAATCATTAAATTAAAATTACAGCAGAGAGGAAAATTTAAACATACCAATAACTTCATTTTTTGGCTGCTCCTAAAAAGCAAAAGTGTAATTTGAATGAGAAATTATTTTTTAAAAATATGAACATCTGAATTTTTTCCCTCTTGCCTGGCGACAGACTCTTGGTCTCTTTCTCAATTAGGCTTCTCTCCCTCCTCTGCTAGACATCGTTTTTCCTAATGTATTTAACCACATGTGCTAACTGGAGAAGAGGATAGGCAGTATTATTTTTCAAATGTCCCTTGGAAACCTAATATTATGCATTTGCTGCTCACAGCACCCACCAGACCCCCATCAGCCTCAGACATCTGCAACCTTTCAGATTCAGAGCATCTAATTTTTCTTGCCTTACATGGGTTCTTTCCCCTTTTCTGTAAGCACTGTGGAATTTTGATTAAGGTGGTCTTAGCTTTCAAGGTAATGAATGAATGAATATGTATATGGTTCTGTCTTCAAGTTTGATAAAGAAAAAAATCACACTCACAGGAAATATTAGCTATTAAAGAAAAGGTTATTATATTACTCACTTTAGAAATATCTGTACCTCTATTTTGAACTCAATATTTTTACAGGGCTTTAAAATTGGAGTCTTAATTCAATTTATAATTCAAAATGAGAGACTTTCATCTGAGCAACACCAAATGTTTTGTGGCAGCATCTGCCATTCAATATACAGAGCACAAGAGATGAGAGGGATTGTTGAATTCTGGCAGAGTTGAAGGCTCTGCATATATAAAGAAAAGAAGTGTGTTTAAGGAAAAAGTAGTAAAAGGAAATTTTTTCCCAGTTTTCTCAGCCTTTGGGGGGAAAAATTACAGAATTAATTCTCATGCAACATTAAGTGCTTGTTTGGAATATCCCATAAATTCCCAATATTTGGTATGTGATTAATTCACTGACTTGTGCATAAAACCATGATGTATTTTAAAGTCTCTAAAGAAGCGTTTCTTTTTGTACAGGGGATTAAACCTAAGACTGCTTTACCCCTGAGTTACATCTCTAGCCCTTTTTATATTATTTTGAGTTAGGATCTCACTAAGTTGCTTAGGGCCACACTAAATTGCTGAGGCTGGCATTGAACTTGTGATCCTTCTGTCTCAGCTTTCCCAGCTGTTGGGATTGCAAGCATGAACCACTGTGTCTGGCTCTAGAGAAGCACCCCTGAAGCTGGGAAATACCGAATGTAGGGAGCTTGAGTACATTTCATTGTAAGATTGGATTCATTATGTCAATGTATAGATAATACATTATGGATAAAGAGATTTCAGCTAAATTTTCTTATTCTAAAGTTATTTCTTACTTTATTTTTTAAGTGAAAGCAAGTATGACACCAATAGATGCTGAAACCAGTTAAAGAAAGGCCCAAATGGGGAGCCCATTGCCTCTCCAAAGGGCAGATCATCTATGTCATTGGAACATTGGATCATTGCTCTGGGTTGAACCAACATCACTGTGGTTCTTGTGATTTCATTCTTCTGATCGGCATACATTTGCAAACCTAAATGGATAGCCTGAATAGAGTTTACATAAAAGTAAGAGTTGGCAACTGTAAAGTACAATTTTAGCATTCTGATGTTCCTTTACATTAAATGCTTTGGTTCAAATCTTGCAGAAGCTAGGAGAAAGGCAGAAGGCTACAACAGCATTTTCCATTGAACCATCTGGTTTTTGTCATGGGAACCATGTCAATTTCCATTTAGCATCACACAGCTCACCTAAGAGTGCCTAGTCTGAAGCCAAGGCTAAGTGTTTCCCTAGCAAATCTCCTCCATTTCCTCCAGTTAATGTAGCCAGTGAATGCCTGATGCTTACAAATTTTCCATTACTACCACCTACTCCTTTTTACATGGACTTTCTCATGGAAAGACAATCACAGAAAATGGTGTGAGGAGACACAGTTATTGGTAAACATGCACAAACAGCCATTCTTTCATTTTTGCAGTAGAAGACTGGTTTTTTATATAATTGAGCATCAGTGTGACTTTGGTGGGCTAGAAACAGAATAAATTAATGGCACACCTTCAAATCAAACAACAAATGTGGTTTATTTATACCCCAGACATTTAAATGTCCCTAGGGCCACAAAAATTACTTTTAATTAAGGGCATTTCCTTTTATGAGTTCCTGAAGGTAATGGTATCATGCACAGGGATTTAATAGTTCTGATTGTTTTCTCATGAAATTGAGTCTTGTTTCATGGATGAATGTCTTTGATTTTTAGGTAGTCTTGTATTGATAACCATTCCTTTAAAGTGATATCTAAAGAAAAAAAATGAACAATTTGAGCTTAAGGTGACTAATGATTGCTTCAAATAATGCATTTAATTAAAAACTAGTTGTGCTGTCCAATGTGGTAATGACTAGCTTCTTGTGGCTATTTAAAATAAACTTTAATTAACTAAAATCAAATAAAGTGAAATATTTGCTTCTTCAGTATCATTAGATGTAATTTGAGTGCTCAGTAGGCAAAGACAGGTAGTGGTTAACATATCAGACACTGATAAAACATTTCCATCACTGCAAAAAAATTCTGTTGGTGGCAGAGTCCTAGAGTATGAAGGAAGGTTGACTGTACAGTGGGCATCTTAAAAATGTGGGAAGTCATCAAACCTTGGGGATAGACTACCTAGTTAAAGAAATGAGTAGTAAAATGTGATGCCCTATCTGGGCGATGTAGCAAGGCAGAATGAGAGTGATATATCAGTTCCAGAATGGACCCATGGAATTCAAACCTGAACAATCCTGGGCAGGACCATAGCATCTAGGCCATTAAACAGGAGCAAACTCATGGTTGTGAAAGAAAACTAGAGAAAATATACAAGCACAATTATGATGTTATGATGATCTAGATTTCTCAGGGAATGTTGTATTAATTTCTGTTGTTATTATAACAATTGACCACAGACTTTCTGGTTTGAAACAATACACATTTAAAATCTTACAGTTCTGCAGGTCAGAAGTCTTACTTGGCTAAAATGAAGGTGTTGATGGGGCCATCTTTCTTCTGGTGTCTCAAATTTCCCTTCATTTTTCTAGTTTGTAGAGCCCACTTGGCATTTCTTGACTTTGTGGCTCTTCTTCCATCCTCAAAGCCAATAGTGTAGCATCTTCAAATTCCCCTCTGACGCCTAACTCCTAATCTTATTTACATCATCAAATCTCCTCTTACTTTTACCCTCCTGCTTTTATCTTACAAGGATCCTTCTGATGAAGTTGGACCCAAAGTAGTCCAGAATAATCACCCTGCTTCATCTCATTCCCATGTGCCAGGTAAGCTAGCACAGTCACATGTTTTGGAGGTTAGGACGTGAACATCTTCAGAAGAAGGGCATTAATCTGCCTTCCACAAGTGAAATAGCACAAAAGGGCCCATTTTAAGGCTGGAAAACTAAAAAAATATTTGCAATTTAGAGATCACCAAACTTTTAGACCAAGAAATTGTTTATCAATATACATTCTACTTAGTTCCAGAAATGAGCTAACTGCATATAACAGCACATACAAATAAGACATAGCTTCAAATACAAATCAGGTAAAAGGAGAAAAATGGGTCAGGGGAAGAACACAATGAAAGAAAGAATGAGGCTAGGAAATATGGTTCATAATGATCTGACCTTCTCCATCAGTACCTCTATGGACATCACAAAGGCAAAATTCTTTGAATGTGACATCTAACAATATGCTTTCAATGTTGCCTGAATTATTCAGCCAGGGGTACAACTAGTAATTTAAATAATCATATATTGAAGGTTTAGAAAATAGAATTGGGATCCATGGGTATTGGGCAGGATGTTTTTGATCTTACTATATTGTGGGATAGAATTTTTATTTATTTTTCCTTAAGACTTACTACATTCCTTTTGAAAATCATTTAGTATGGTATCTTGACTATTTTCTTTGTAGTCAACTACATTTTGAGCCCTCTGATCTCAAAGATTTATTTTTACCTAAAGGATATTTAAAACCATATATACCAAGATTTAGACTTAAAGAACTTATTTATTAACTTTTAATTGCACCTCATTTCAGAAGTGATGTGTACAACATAAGATATAGTGTCAAATATATTTTGGATGAAAGAAGAAAGATATATTGGGAAAGAATGCAATGAATAAAGAAGGAGGCTTCAAAAACATGTAGTTTTAAATGCATGTTTAAATCTCTTTAGGTCATGTTAAAGATGTGTCCTAATCTGGTCTTTTATACAACTGACATTGTTTTCAAGATGGAAAACAATAAAATGCCTCAATGAAAATAGCTCCAGTTCATCTTTTTACAAGCCCTCACAAACATGGCATAATAATCAATGCCCTCAACAGCAACAGCATTATTTCTTGGATATTGGAGTTTCATTAGTTTGTTTTTTTTTAATAATGACCCTTATTTCAACTCTTAGAATTCTCAAGTCGTAATACAAAAAAATGATTTTGCAGAAGTCAAGTGAAATGCAGTTTGTGAACTAGGATTTTTGTTTATCTTCTTTGAAGCAGAAGGATTGTTGAGAATACCTAGAATTAACATTGATCCTTTGAACAATTTTGAATACTGTTTCTTTCTATTGGACTTTGGAGTAAATACTGGGAACGTGTCAGCTTGTAATTATTCCGTATTCTTCCCTTGGTATAAATAGATTCTTGAATAGTGTCACTATTCAAGTTATTCTTGAATAGTGTCATTTCACCTCTGCTCAAAAGAAAGCTGAGATATGTTGTCATGAATTTCTTAGAACTAATCCAACAACTAAGAACTAAAAAGTTTACCCAATTTAGCATAGTCCAAAGAGATCTGTCCTGCCATATGAACCTTTGTACCCTCAAGACAGGATGCATGAGACAACATACTTGTCCCTAACCTGTACTGTATTCAAATGGATATTACAGATATTTCTTTGGAGACAGATGATTTTAAAAAGGAGCAAGACTTTGAGTTGTGTATATCCCAAGATTTTTGAAAAGCCTTCTGACTTCTCAGCATCTTATATTTTATGAAAGTTTAAGAACAACTATGTACCCATAAAAACAAAACCATCTTTCCATGGTAAATATCCCTCTCTTCTACTTTTCCCTCCCCTTCCCTCTTTTCTTCTTTCCTCCCATTCTTTTCTTCTTATATTATTTTTCTGCCAATCATAACTTATTCTCTTTTCTCTTCTCTTCATTATCCTTTGTTTTTCCTTTTTCCGAGCACACTGGCAATCAAAGAAAATACTTTAGAAGTTCTGAAAGCCAGGACACGATATCAACTTATTGTCATAGGAAACTGATTTTTTTAAAAAGTTCAAAAGTACCCTTTAAATTGGGTCACAATGTGCCCTATAACACCAGAGAACATTAGTACAAATATATATAGTCACGTGTCTCATCCACACAGTTTATCTCTCTGCCTATATAAAATGCAAGGGATGACACATAGATCATGAAACTCAACATTAGCTCAGTGAATGAGGTTCTAATTTTGAACATGACACTGCTATAATATAGCAGTACAGTGAAGCTAATGGATGGGATTTATGCCAAGTTAGAAATCAGATGCCTTCAATGACCAGCACATACCCGTCCTTCTAATGTCAAACTCTGTGGCCAAGTAGTGGTCCATTTGTTAAACTCAGCTTCTGACCTCCTAATTGAAGTCATGATCCTGCCTTTATCCTCAGCTTTCCAGGAACTGGGAACAGTATAAGCATTGCATTTAAATCATTTCATAGAAGGCTTCAAATGAGGGCTATAATATCTTCAAGCATGTATATTTCAGGGTTCACATCCTAGAAAGTATGAACTTAGAAAGATGCAGGAAAAACAACAGCAAAACCTAGGGTGGGAGGAGGAGCTTGAAAAACAAGATGGGTTTGTAAGAAGAAGACAATAGTCTTTGTACAGGTCAAGGGGGGAATAAGAGCCCCAAGTTCCTGAATTTGCACCACAATCCAAAACGCTGTTAACCAGAGGGACTGACCCAGTCCACCACTTCAGGAATCTTAGTCAAAAGTCTCAGCCTTCCCCCTGGGAATCTTTTCTACTACTTCTCATACCTTTGGCAATTGAAGAGCAGTATATTCCTTTGATTTATAATACACAGGCTTGTCTTTAGGGGAGTAAGACAATGTTGGAAGAATATCCGTAGATGAATGGATATTCTTATGCCCTATTAATGGAAAAGCACATTTATAAAGTCCTTTGGAAATGGTACACACTGAATTCATTAAGGTGACTTCTCTCTGGAAAAGGTGGGAAGAGAATGGATCTGCAAAATAATTGGCACTGAAATTTTTCCAAATATGTTTGAAATGTATTTTTTAAAAATATTTTAAAATAAATACGATATAACATTAAAATTTGCTGGGTTGAACCATTAAGCTCCATTGTGTTATTCATCATATTACTCTCTATTTTCATTTCTATGAAAACCTTTGGTAATTTCAATGCTAAAGAAGTGGGGTAGGGAGGAGGAGCATGGGAGGAATTGATGAATTCTAGATAGGACAGAGGGGTGGGAGGAAAAGGGAGGGGGCAGGGGATTAGCAAGGATGGTGGAATATGATAGACATCATCATTCAAAGTACATGTATGAAGACATGAATTGGTGTCAAAATACTTTATATATAACCAGAGATATGAAAAATTGTGCTATATACATATAATAAGAATTATAATGTATTTTGCTGTCATTTTTCAAATCAATTAAAAAAATAAGGAGCTGACACATAGTAAAAAAAAAAAAGAAATTAAGTGCAACAAGGGAAAGAGGTCTCAGGGAGCATCTTGCACAGTGATTCTCAAATTGCAGGGCACATTCAGGAAAGATGCTGAATCACAGATCACAGGGTCCCATTCTCAGAGTGATAGAGGCAGCGGTTTGGGGTGGGGCCTGAGCATCTGCATTTCTAACAAGTTCCCTGGTGATGCTTCAGATACCTCACTTTGAGAATTATTGATTTAGTCCATCCGATTCGTTCCAGAGACAAGGACCTCAGGTTTAGGAAGGAGAACTCCTTTCAATATTTTCCTTTCAAGAAACAATTGCAGGGTACCTGATAGGTACCAGGTCTCCAGTATTTAAATGGGTCTTAACAAGATAGATACAGTCTCTGCTCTCATGGAGAGTTTGCTCATTTAGGGAGAAGGAAGAAAGATAAATCAACAAATAAACAAATTAGTAAACAAGATAAAGACAGTGGTGAGTTTTTTTTTTTTCTTAAATTGTGGACATACTTTTATTTAAGATTTCCACTTTAAATTTATCTTTTAAAGGAATTCAAATGGCAACTAGTCATGATAATAAACATAGCAGTAATACAAAAATTAATACTATCATTGGCAATCATAAGTATATGAACTATATTTAATGAGGGGGTATGCAAATATTAGGAACATACTGCAGTTTTGAGGAATTCAAAATCTGATCAGACAGTGGTAGTTTCTAAGAAGAAAATAAAGCAGGGTAATGTCAAAGACAGCATATGTACAGGGGTTTAATTAAATTGAACTGTTATCTAAAGGCTCTTTGAGAAGGTAACTTTTCCCTTATTTTATTTATTGTTTAAATTTTTAAAAAATTTGACAAATGATATTGTGTGTTCTTACAGTTTGTGATGTGATGCTCTGAGGTATGTATATTATAGAATGATCACATCTGATTAGAAAATGCATCACCTACATAGTCATTCTTTTTGTGGTGATAGCCCATAACCATAATATCCATTCTCTTTACATGTTTAAGAATGTCATTAACTGTAGTAATCCTGCTGCTTAATAGCACTCTTGAAATTTATTCCTCCTAAGGGTAATTATGTATTGCTGGAACAATTATGTATTGCTGTCCGTCTCACCTTTAGGGGGTGACATTTAAGCTGAAGGGTAGTTGTGGGAAGTCCTGGGGGAAGTAAATTCTGGGCAGAAGACAGCAAATTCAAAATCTGAGGCAAAACCAAATTAGGAAGACTAAAACAATAGCAAACCTGTGAAAAGAAGTTTAACATCATTGGTTATTAGAGAAATAACTGATTATTCACTACTTCCCATCAGACCATACTCCACATGTGTAAAACACAAATTCAATGCAGCACAAATAAAACGTAGTCATCCTTTTTCCAACCCCAATGCCAGTGTGCTGCTGCTCTTAGGACTTATTAAAGTAAATGAAATAAATCTCTAAAAAACACTCTTTGCACATCTGAAATATCTTTCAAAAAAGTGTCAGACTGCTCATCACAGATACTAATTTGCAAATAAAATTTATTGCTTTTCCTGTGTAGAGCTGTTTTCTTTCTTTTGAGAGCCAAGGAGACAGATCACATCAATCACAAGTGAAATATAAAAGATTTAAACTAACTCAGAGTCCCTCTATGACCATCAAAATATCTCATGCAAATTTCCTTGAAAATTTTCTACTTATATTCTTACTTTATTTAGTCAATATGGAGTCTTAAGCTTCTACTTTTCTTGGCATTTGCCCCTATCTTTCATGAACAGATATATACCACAATTGATTTCCTACTTTTTGACTAGATATTGTTCACACTATCATCTTAGAGGACTTGTAGACAAAAATTTAAGTGGTTATCAGTGCCAATTTCTGTGAGCAAATTTCTCTTCATTTTCTGTGTTCTTATTTTGTAGTTGGTATTGTACCTAAAGAAGTGGCTCAAAAAATGTTTAACAGCCAAATCAGTAATTGAATCTGATTCCAGGTGTGGATTGGAGTGTGAAGAAATATGCGAATATACTCTGGTTACAAATTAATGTATTCAAGCAATCTGTGCTAACTGGTCATCTATGGTACTTCAAAGGTCCTGAGCCAAGCAAAGAAATGAGCAAAACTATCATTGTCAGAGAGTTCAATTTCTAGGGCAGACAACAGATAAATACATACATAAATTGTGTCAGATAATAGTGAGAGTTAAGGTATAATAAAGCACAGTAAATAGACAAAAAGAAAGGATTCTTTGTGCTAATTTTATTATTAGATAGTAAAGTCTTTGATACTGATCTTTATTTAAAATTGACAAAATTGTATATATTTATGGTATACAACATGATGTTTGGATATATGTATACATTGGAGAATGGCTAAACCAAGCTAATTAATTATCCATTGCTTCACATGTTCAGTCTGTGTGTATGTGTGTGTTTGTGCGCGCACGCGAGTGCGCACATGAGTGATGTGGAACTGACATTTGAGCAAACCCCTGAATGAAGTCAGAAGAAATATCTAGGAAGAGTAAATACTATTGTTCAGAGCTTATATCCTGAGGGGATGGAATGGAGTGAATGAGGGACAGTCACAGGAGATGAGATGGAGAAATCACAGAAGCCACATCAGATCCCTACAAGCTACAGTGAAAACTTTGGGTTTTACTCTGAGAAAGATAGAAATTCCTGGCAGATTTGGAACAGAGGAATGATAGGTCCCACTTAGATTTTTAAAATACTCTGATTGTTATGTAAACACAAAACAAAGCCACACCCATACATACCACAGAAAAAGAAGAAAGAATAATGCAAACTTCAGAGGCTGGTTCCGTGTTCTCAGCAAGAAATTATGGAAGCAGAAGATGTGGCAGGATTCTGGATATAACTTCTAAGATATAGTGAAGAACAACTGATAATATATTAGAGAAAGGGGGCAAAGAAAGGAAGATTTCAAGGATTTAGGCCTGAGTAACTGGAAAGATGAAGTTGTAATTTACTAAGATGGGAAGTATGGTGAGAAAAAGAGTTCACCTTTGAAGATATTATGTTTAGTATACTCATTATATACCCAAGAATTCAGGTGGATAAACAAATGTGGAGTTCAGGAGAATGACCCAAACTGCTACCAGACATATGGGAGTCATCAGTGCAGAAATGGCATTTACTAGATGAGATTAAGTGGATTGTCTGCATAGATAGAGAGAAGATGTGAGGACTGAACTCTGGAACACTCTGACATTTGGATGTTAGGAGAATATGAGGAATCCAATAAAGCTCATAAGAAGGAGTAGGCAATGGTATAAAGAGAAAACTCAGAGCAAATAATGCTCTGAAATCAAGTTAAAGAAAGTGCTGCAAGGAAAAGGAAATGATCAAGTGACATAAATTCTGCAGAGAGACTGAAAAAGAAGAAGACTAAGAGAGGAAATTGTATTGACTTGGTGGAGTTATAGTGGAGTGACAGAGGCAAAAACCTGATTGGAATGTATGCGAGAGAAAATATGGTGGCAATAAATTTAGAAAATTATTTGTAGAACTTTGGGTACAAAGAGAGTAGAGCAATGGAGCACAGAGTGGGAAGGGGAGGTGAGGTCAAGGAAGAAGAGGACATGAAGGGCAAGAAGCAGGGAGACAATAAGGGAGAGGTGATTAGAGGTCCTATCTAGTGTGTATAGGTGTTGGAGTTTGAGCACTAGAGGTGTGATCAGGAAAAATAGAAGCTGATGGTCAGAAAGTAGTCAGCTTGACACTGGTGCTATTGAAAGGGCCCAGTTAATGGTAATGATAAGGTCCAGTGAGGGTTTGATCCTTTGGAGAGGGCAGATGAGATAGGGATACATGGCAAGATTGTAGGAGGTAAGGATTCAGAGAAGGGAGAATTTAGAATCTAAATTATCAGAAGTACTATGTGGATACTTAAATACTCATGAATCATAACAGGAGTAGCAGTGGAGAGAATGACAGTGACACAAGAATAAACTAAACTCTTCAAGAAATGAGAAAGAGTGGCTAGAGGATCTGAAGATGGCTTCCCCAAGGAGGACCAACATGCAGCACCATCTTATGGCTGAACTTCACAGGATTGAGGTAGTGGTAGGGTTATGGTGGAAGGAGGATAGATGAACAGAAAGAGCCAATGAGGATCAGAGAAGGCTTCTACATGTCCTCTAACCTCAGTGGCATACAAAAGGGAAATTTAAAAGCATTCTTAATATTCTCGTTTCTTTATAGTGGCCTTGACATCTAAGGTTTAATTGTATTTTTTTTTCCTTTTTTTGCCAATTCCAGGTAAAGCTAATGATCTTCCAAGTCACCTAGTAAGGCGTGTATTTTGTTTTAGAGTGGTTATCTATCTAAATGACATCATGTGTGTGTTTATGTGTATATATGTATGTGCATATGCACATCTTCTCTTATTCATGCAACATGAGCAACAAGTGGTTATTTTTTGTTATTGTTAGTTCATTGGCCTTAAAATAAAATAGTTTATTTAGATTTCTAGAAATGAAACTACCAAGTGGATATGTTATAGCTGTTTGGATCCTTTGGGACTAGAGCTTTTTACAAATGTTTGCTCTGTACATGAAAACTGCAAGGAAGAGGATTGCATAAACAAAGCTTTAAAAGAATGCAATGCAGCTAAAAGCCGGGTTCTGAATAAATGTTTGATCTATTTTTGGAAGTCTGTAAGGTTCTCCATCATCCTTATCTGCAAATTTTATTCATTTTCAAAACTTCTTTTTCTCTTAGAATATTCAATGCAAAAGCAAAATAAAACCCAGTTATGTCTATAGCATTCACTGAATTGTCATAGAGAGATCCATAAAACTTTTTCATTCTTGAAGTTCATTTTCATTTTTCATGTCCATAGAGTCAGTTAGACTCAATAAGTGCTAGGAAAGTGACTTCAAGGTGAGAGTGAATTGGGAATCTCCTTGTATCCTGCTCAGTGCCTAGAGAATGTGATTTTGCGGAGAGAACAAAGCAGCCACTGAATGCATGCTTGAAAGTATGCTTTAAAACCCTTCAGTGGTATATTTGACATATAGGTTAAAATTCCCATTCTGAAGGACAAATAGCTATGCTGTGTTCTTCATCTGTTTTTGAGAATATTGTGTTAGTTAAACAGAAAGCAGTGTGTTTGGGGAAAAGTTTGGGTTGCATCCACATAGTTCTACCTTCACTTCCTCTGAAATTGAGCAGATGCTTTTTTGGCTCATCTATGAATGATAGTAAATTCTACTCTATGTTGATGATTTGTGATAGTCTTTACAGCAAAATTTGATCTTCATGAATTATTGATTAAAGGGGGAATAGTAAGATGACTAATTATTTCCTTCACGTAGTAACTGTGTGGAAAAAAGGAGTCCACAGCCTTGCTCCTTAGTTACATGAGTTAATTTCAGTAACACAGATACACAGAACTTATTCTCAAAGAGAAACTGAATGTAAATTGTGCATGTATCTGCTCCTGAACAAAAAAAAAAAAAAAGGAAGAAGATGACAAAAAAGAAAGAAAGAAAGAAAGAAAGAAAGAGGGAGGGAGGGAGGGAGAGAGAGAGGGAGGGAGATAGGGAGGGAGGGAAGGAGGGAAGGAGGGAGGGAGGAAGGAAAAAATAGCAAAAAAAATCAAATTTTATTCACCCAAGGCCTTGCTTTTCTTGTTCCATCTCTCCTTCATTTTGAAGCATTTCATTAGTTCTGACGCAGTATTTACTGGTTGAGCTCAGTTATTTAAAATTAAAATAGCTTCACAAGGATGTTTCAGTGCCATAAAGGGAAATGAAAGAGACCCTAACTTCTACAGTTAGTTTCAGAAAATTTTGCCTGAAGAGCCACAAACGTTCACAGCCTTTCCTGATCCAGGAGCTGGCGGATTCAGAGCAGTAAATCATCCTCAAGGTTCCATGGAAAAGAGCCACCCCATGTTCAGAGATACTCAGAAAGTCAACATTTTAAAGGCTTTTGTGGAGGAGAAATGATTTGCAAAGTGTTTGGCAAACAAAGGCTCTGTGTAGCCCTGTGTCACTTTCATAGTCAACTTTGGACTCCTAAAACTTGCATGTTTATGAGAATGGAAAACCATTATTTAGCCCAATGCGTATGAAGAACTCTGTCTTGCTCTGTGTGCAAAGGTTGAGGCTAATGACCAATAAGTGGGGTTTTATGTGCTGGAGCCTCAGAGAAATGTGGATAAATCTAGAGGAAAACATTGGAACTTTTTAAAGAGGAAATTTACTTGGTCTATTTAAGTTGCCTTTAAACTAATTTCTATGGACACAGACAAATACTTTGCTGGTTAATCTCTTGGGTATGTACTTCCCTGGTCATATAAAAATATAGAAGTTGATAAGAAGATTGTGAGAAATGATAGCTCCTTTAAGTAAGTTAAAGGACCAAAGGAAAAGTGATTGGCCCATTGCCCATTATATAAGATGACAGAAAACTTCTGAGTTAAAAGATGTTTCCGGATTCTGACCTATGGAATCCTGGTTCCTGTGACTCTACACCTCACTCAGAGCACTCTTTTTCTACTGGAAAGCAAGCTCCTGGGCTAGGAATGAAGGATCTATTACCAAACACACATCAATGAATGACAGACAAGTTAGACAGATAAGCAGATGATTTTTTACAACTGATTTTGTAGACCGATTGTGTCAGTGTAAGTACTTAAAAAAACAATTATTTAATTATAGAGAGGAGGAGCCTGGCCAATCATATAAGCGTCTCCATCATACAGTCTTCTTGCTGTGCTGGTGGCAGAACTGAGACAAGCAACCAGGTATCCTTAACTCCTGGTTGAGGGCTCTGTTCAATCCAATAGACAAGGCCCAGCAATAATTGGATCCAAATGTCTTGCATCTGCCTGAAAAGAATTAGGAGAATCTGAGAGGGCAGTGAAGAAGGAGAAGAAAGGCTCCCAGTTGGTCTTAATTGCCAAAAATTCCTTCCTTCTCCTCTTCTAGATAGGCCTGTCCAGCCAACATATGCCTCCTCATTCTCTTTCTTTAGTGGAGAATGCTCATCCTTAGCCCTTTTGAAAGGTACTGACAAAAAGAAAAGCGTGGTTCTTTGATTTGGTTCAAAGAAGAACCCAATAAAAAGAAATGTGCTCCCTATTCACTTTTCCTTTACCTTGACCTTTACTCTATCATTGTGATTTGTTTTCTCCTTAGGACTGTGAAGTTGTGGAGGAGTACAGAGACAAGAAAGGATGAATTCATTGTTGACTAGAACTCAAAGAGATGGTCTAGAACATCCCAATCCATGGCCTCTTTTAGAGATGAACAAAAATAGAAGAATGCTTCTAGAAGGAATATTTACTTGAAGATTATGCTGCAATAATAATGGGGTGAGTCTGAGATTCTGAATTTCTACCAAGCTCCCAGGTGATACTGACATTGCTGGCACACTAATTGCTCTTTTAAGTACCAAGTGTCAGGATTAAGTACAGGTTGTACAAATAGTCAATGATTACTCTAGTGATCATAATAATATCATCCCATTTTTGGATGGTAGAGATCCATGAAGCTATAAGCAAGCTTTTAAAACTCTCTGAATTATACTTTTCTCACTTATAAAAAATATAAGTTTATGAGTTTTGTGGTCCCTTGGAATAGCCAAGTGGATAGCGTGTAGTCTTCATCTTCATCCTGTACTCACAAAGTAAAAGTAGAATATGGGGAAAATATTGAACCAGGAGCCCCTTTGTGTCTTTGTGAACAGAGGAAACACTTCGGTTTCTTTTCTGAAATGAGATGTTGGCCTGGGTCACCTTTAAGATCCTTTCTAGTTTGAACAGTCTGCCATTTAGAACATAGTATTCCTAGTCTAAATAAGTATAGTGATTTGCAGTTGTGGTATTTTTCTTTTTGTAGCATATCAATGGTCCATTTAATGCCAAGTTCTTGACCAAGAACAGAGACCCATAATTACGCATAATTTCTATGGGAAATTTTGTTGAGCTTCCTTGCTCCGTTCGATGACATATTTTTCAAGGACACAGGAAGTGGGGAGGAGAAAGATGACATTTGTAGACTGATAACCTTCCAATGAACAGGAATATTTTGAAGCAAATACCTTTCTTTGACTCTGTCACACAAGATGAGTAGTCCAGTTCTTGGATTTAACCCCCCAACATTTCCACAAGTCCCTTAACTGGAAATTATTGTAATAACATTCTGTAGTCATTGCACACCCAGGGGAACCATAGTGCCCATAAATTTCTGGCTGCCTCATAAAGTAAAGAATCTCAATACTAACCTGCTTTCTCAAAAAAGGAAAAACGACTCTGGACATTCAGGCCATCCTGCTGCTGCTTTGCAGAGAACTGTGTAACCTTCCAAGGATGAATGCATGTCCTTTTCAGGAAAGTGCTCTCTGGAACTTTTCTTAATGATATTTTACATGTGTATGACAGATATTTTCATCAATCTCAGTTTGTCCTCAGAGTGACCCTGAGAAACAGTGACCCTCCTCCCCTCTTATAAAGGAGGAAGGGCTCCGCGCTGTGAATGGCCAGCTCGCAGGGCTGTCTGTAGTGATTGGCCACATCAGGACTGCAATTCAGGCATTCTTGTTTCATGGCCTGGATTTTCTACACTCACAAGGCTATGGTCGTAATAGTCTACAAATGTCCTGCGCAAACGTCTGTATGAAATATATGCTCTTTACTAAATCTGTTTATTTCTGACCATGGAAAGATTCTACAAACGTTAGTTAACTCCCTCCCCCCCACACCCCTTTTCTAAAGACCCCGTGAAGAAATGATTGTATCTGCAGTGCTTCTTTTTCCAGCCCTGGAAGGAATCCAAAGCTGTCACTGTGTTTTGCATCTGGCCCTATTTCAAGAATCTCTTTGCTGCCTATTAGAGCCTGGAGGTTGTCCTGCAGAAGTCTGTAAAGTGCCTCTGACAGGTTGGCTGTGCAGGACGCAGGCATTGTGCAGCTTCGAAAGTGGAAAAGGCTCCAGTGGGCACGCAGGCACACCTCGCTATGCGCAAACTCACTCTAAGATAAGGGCAAAGGGTCTTCAAGGAGACTGTTTTTCAAAAGCAAGTAACTACCTACCTGCTGATCTGTTATGGAACTTTAAAGTAGTGAAAAACTCCAGTAAACTTTTAAAATATAATATAAAAATTATATGATTCAACTTAGGAAAAATTAAACTTCACTTTTCTGAAAGAGTCATAGGTCATGGATTTTAAAAACAATGCTGACAGGAGACATTTGTGTTTCCAAAAGAAGGCCGAGGGTGGGTGAACCTTTTGCACGGAATGTTAACTCCCCATGGACTTTGAGAGTTTCAAAAGAAAAATCTACCTCCTCCCCCCCCAAAAAAAATACCCAGGAGATAATAGAAGCTACAGTTTTATAGAAACTTCAGGAAAATCTATATTTACAAAAGGGTTTGTAATAGAGACTGCTGTCCAATTTTTTCTTCTGAAATAGGTCAATGAAGTAAAATTTAAGACAATGGTCAATGTCTAATCATGCTAAAGGTAACTCAGTCACAGTTACTCAAAAATTTAATGCACTGTAGCCCCTGTAGTCTTATAGTATTTTTCATGTTTAACTTAATTGAAGTGGAAAAGAAGAGGAGATAGCCTTGTATGGGCATTAATTGTTAAATAAATTTAAGTTTAAATCAATTTTATTGTATTAAGCATGTTCCTGGTCATTTGAGAGGACACTCTTGTCCTTTACCCATTCCAAGGCCTTCCAGGATCCCCAGTAGATGGCTGAAATGGCAGATAGTACTGTGATACTATGAAAGTCAATCTACGACAGCTAGGAGGGGACTCACGGGCAGGTTTTGCAAATGAGAAAAAGCAAGATCCAGAACTGTGGACTGATGTATACTGTGCTTAAGTGTTGGTCCATGAGAGCTGTTTCTCTCAGGCACTGGGCCCTTCTTCACCTCCCTCCTTCCTTTTCCTCTCTTCTGCTCACCCTGACATAGAACGAGAATCTCTTTTTTTAAGAACAAGCCCCCAAGAAGAACACACTTGAATGTAAACAATTCGAAATTCAGGCTTCCGGTCATGAGGCAAGTCCCCTTCTGTGTGTCTTTTCCACTAAGCATGAGATCTATGTTAGTGTTCTGTGGCTGTCATAACAAATTACCATAAACTAGGTGACTTAGGACAACAGAAATTATTGTCTGACAGTTTGAAAGGCCAGAAGTCCCAAACTGGCAGTTCGTACTCCCTTCTAGAGTCCTAGAGGAGAACCCTTCTTTGTCACTCCTGCCTTCTGGTGGTTCTTGCCATTCCTTGGTTTGTGGCTACATGCTCCAGTCTCTTCCTCCCTGGCGCATGGCCTTCCTCCCTTCTGTACCTGTCACTCCAGTGACCCATCTTTTTCAATGACACCCTACCTGCCTATAGCAACCACCAGTTAATCCCTATCAGTGGATTAATCCACTAATTAGGTTATAACTCTCACAACATAATAATTTCCTCTCTGAACATTCCTGCATTTTCTCACCCATGAGTTTGGGGTTACCACACATCCAAATCATAACAAGCAGTTTTTCCAGTGTGTTTTATAGTCAAATGATTTTGTTAATTTGGCAACCAAAGTTAGAGAGCAAGCAGTTTTTTTTTTAATTCTGTTTTGCTTTCTTGTTTGTTTAAATGTATAATTCCTTAGGACCTTTAAGAAGCTGTTGGGCATTGTGGCCATTCAGAAATGAAATATGGTGTATGGAATTTCCCAAGTGAGAATGTTTAAATTACGTGTTTTCCTGGGTTTCCCAGAAAGCAGAACTCAAAATAAGGCTTAAGTTCAAGCTTTTCACTGGGGAGCCTAATCCAGAGATGTACAGTTTGTTAGCCAGCTTTTGATTATTGTAACAAAAGACCTGAGAAAATCAACTGACAAAGAGGAAGATTTACTTTGGCTCACAATGGTGGAGATTTCAGTCCATGACACATTGGCCCTTTTGTTTTGGGCCTGTGGTGAGGTAGCACCTCATGGTAAGGGTACATAGTAGAGCAGATCATTCACTTTATGACTGGGACACAAAAGAGCAGAAAAGGAAGAGACTTGAATGATCCCCTAATGTATCTTAAAAGGCATACCCCCAGTGACCCAAGGCATCTCACTAGGTTCTACATCTTAAAGGTTCTACTCCCTCCCAGTAACATCATGGACTGGGGATCAAGACTTAACACATGGGCCTTGGGGTATGTTTCAGATCCAAACAAAAACAGAAAGGGATTTGGCACAGAGAGGGGAAGAGCCATCAGTCAGTGTTAAGAACATCCTGTATCTGGGCATATCTGAAGAGCTGGATAAAACCAAGTTGGAGGCTTTCTACAAAAGGAAGAAAGAAGCCAGAAATTAAAGTTTCCTCCATAATTAATTAAAGTTCACTCTGCAGGGTCTAACTTCCTGGACTCATGCATGCTCTGCATGTCTGAGTGCCTATTATTCCTGACTGCTTCCCCTGTTTGTGCAAGTACAACATTGGCACCTGCAAGAAGTTGGCCTGCACAGAAGCTGCACTGACTTTAGAGAATTTGAAGTTGTGCACAAGAGGTGTTTGATACAATTCTACACCCGTTAGTTTAGAGAACATCTCATGAAATGTGTACTCCATGAAGGCTCTTGGAGAAATCCATTTCATTATTATATTGCCATGATATGACCATTTTATTAACAAAATGTCTCAAATCCTACCTGTGCATTTTAGTATTACCATATACTTTCCTAACTCTATACTTAAGAGTCACTATTAATCATCTAATTTTGAAAAATACAATTACTATGCTTTTTTTTGTCAGGAGAGAGTGCATTCTTGAAAGAACTATTTATATGCTTTGGAAAGCACATTCCTGGAGCTGATTTAATTTTAACTTTATTTGTATTCATATCTGCTGACTGCATGCTATGATAACTGGAAGGTTTCTTATGGGTATGGAGTATTTCCAGTCTTGCTCATTTGGTCAATGTGGCAAATATCATCTTACAAACAGAGAATGGAAAAGGAAGACACAGCAGTTTCTTGTCTAGCTCAGTGGGAAGAAAAAAGAAAGGAAAAGAAAGAGCATTGCCTGGTCCAAATTTCAACACAGTTATGTTAAACAAAAGGACCAGAAAAATGGAACTGTATTCTTTTGGAAATGACTGTAATTGGCTAAATATTAAAGCTAAAAGGAAAGTAATGATAGAGAACAAGGCAGTTGAGAGTATTAATTTTCTTTGATGATAAAGAGCATATGATTATATTTGAGAATCCTTCAAAAGCATTTACAAACCAGGTAAAGTGGCACATATCTTCAATTCCAAAGACTGGGGAGGCTGAGGCAAGAGGATCACAAGTTCAAGGCCAGTCTGGGCAATTTAGGGAGAATCTAAGCAACTTAGCAAGACTGTGTCTTAATAAACAAACAAACAAACAAACAAAAAAGGTTGAGGATGTAACACAGTGGAAAGCAACCCTGGATTCAATCCCTAGGACCAAAAATTAAAAAAAAAAAAAAAAAAAGAAGCATTTGCATGGAGAGAGTCAGACATTTCAGAGGCACAGGTCTTTAAGAGACCTGGTATGCTTGCTGGAGTCTGTTTTGTAGATGATTGACTGGTAGAGAGGTGGTGTGCTACCCGTGGCAGGCACACACAAGAAACATGTGAGCTAAACAAAGCCAGAAAAGTATTGCTGGGAAACTCCACAGCTGGCAACATTGGTTAAATCTAACCGTGGTGGTACCATCAATGAAATAAGCTAGAATTATGGGTAGAAGCAGCAGAAGCAGCAGTGAGCAGCTGGTGGAGGATGGGACAAATCTGGGTTGATGCAAGTGTGGGTAAAAAAAAAAAAAAAAAAAAAAAAAAAACCCTGCTCCTTTTAAGACTCCAGCAGTGCTATTTTGGAATAAGCATAGTAAAAAATGAAAGAACCTAGATTTTGCAGCCAACTTAAGTTGATTTTTTGGATCCTTTGCTTATAAACTATGTTTGAGATAATCATATAACATCTCCATCTCATTTTTTTTAATCTGTAAAATAGATAAACTAATATTCTGTCATTAAGTAGCAAATGACAATACCCTACTCAAACTAGTTTATATAAAACAGATATATTTCCAGAAAAGATAACTCTGGGTGCTCCTCCAAATACATAGAAGGAAAAATAGCTAAGAATAAGAATAGTTGGGACTCAAAACCACATAAATGCACCTAAAGGACCATAAATGAAAAAAATAAAGCATAGAAAGTGTTAGAAGTCTAGAAGAAGGCAGGGTGAACCAGGTGTTTGATCTGGACAGCTTTATTACACACAAAGGAAAAACAAAAGGAATTAGAGTCCTGTTCACTGCTCAGTACTAGGGTCTGAGTGATGAATTTGCAGAGGAAAGGAGAAAGGGAAAAGATACAGCACTAGTGTCAATTCAAACACTGAACTGGTAACTTTGTGACATGATGTAGGACAGGAACACAAACATCACTATCATGGAGTTGAGTCCTCAGGGATTCAGGGAGAAGAAATATAAAAGTCACAAAATTGTATGCCTCTAATTACATGGCCTCAAAAATACAAAAAACAAACCCTGACATATTATAAGGAACAAATGAGTACTCCATAAACCTTTGGGGTATATTTTAATATGTATCAGATATGATTGATTGAACAGACTCTAAATTGGTAAGAATCTAGAAATTATGAACAGGAGAATGAAAACTTTGTTCTAATAAATATAGGGACAATCCTGCAATGCCAAATAAAGCTACTCAGGAGGCTGAGACAGGAAGATTGCAAGTTCAAGGCCAGCCTTAATGACTTAATGAGAGCTTATCTCAAAATTTAAAAAAAATAATTAAAAAGGCTAAGTGTGTAGCTCAGTAATAGGTTCAGTATTCAATACAAAAAAGAAAGAAAGAAAGAAAGAAAGAAAGAAAGAAAGAAAGAAAGAAAGAAAGAAAGAAAGAAAGAAAGCCAGGTTTTATGGTTGGGGGTGCATGTCTGTTATCCCAACAACTCGAAAACTTGAAATAGGAGGATCTCAAGTTCAAGACCAGCTCCTGTCTAAAAAAAAAAAAAAAAAAAAAAAGATACGTATTACTCTCAAGTACATATATTTACAAAATTTACCATGTAGAGGTCACAAAAGAATTGCCTCAATTTTTCAAATATCCAATATTCTTTGAATAATTTCTAATTAAACACCATTGAAGTAGAAATCAGTAAAAATGGATAAACATGTAGTAAGAAACTCACAAATGTGCTTCCAAATCATTAATGTGTATATTAGTTTTCTATTTTTATTGCAATAAATTACCACAAACTTGGTGCTTAACACAGCAGAAATATGTCTTCTCATAGTTATATAGATAGAAATCTCACATCAGTATCAATATGCTAAAATCAAGGTGTCAGGACTATGTTTTCCCTAGGGGCTCTATGAGAAAAATTTTTCCTTTAATCTTCTGGTTTCTGATAAGTCTGAACATTCTCTGGTTGAATCACCTCAATTTCTGCCTTCCCTTTTTCTGTCAGTGTGAAATTTCTCTCTACTTGTTTTAAAAGAGTACATGTGATTGCACTTAATGCCCATACATAATCTCCAGCATAGTTCATTCATTGCAAGACCCTTAACTTAATCACCTCTTCAAAAATCTCTTTGCCATTGCTCCAGTTTGGATCTTGAATGTCTCCAGTGGCTCATGTACTAAAGTCTCAGTCCCTAGGATGGAGGATGGTGCTACTGATAGGTAACAGAACCTTTGGGAGGTGGGAGCCTAGTAAGAAATCTTTAGGACACTGGGGGTGTGCCTTTGAAGGAGATTGTGAGATCCTGACCTCTTCCTCTTCCTCTCTTGTTTCCTGGCCAAGTTATTTTGTTCTGCCATGTAGTTCCATCCCGATATGCCACCTTATCACAAACCTAAAACAATGGTTCCAACTGATCATGGACTCAAACCTCCCAAACTGTGAGCCAAAATAAACTTTTTATCTTTATAAGTTAGTAATCTCAGGTATTTATTGTATCGATGCAAAGTTAACTAACATGACCATAAAAATTAACAGTCATAGATTCCAGGGATTAGAACATGGATTTTGGGGGGTGATGGGGGGGTGCATTATTCAATCTACTACATGAATTTGAGAGGAAAAATCACAGTAAGAATTGTGAATGACAATGAAGATCATATAGTATGTCAAAACTTTCTGGAATGGAGCAAAAGTCATATTTAGAGGCAAATTTATAAGATTAAATGCAAAGTTTTTTAAAAATAACATTTAAAATAAACCACTTGATTGAACTCAAGAAGCAGGAATCAAAATACTCTCCTCCAAAAGCAAAAGGCCCAGAGAGGTTTAACAAGTTTTTTTTAGAAATTTCTAGGAACAAAGATTCTCCATGTTATACACATCTTTGAAGAGTCTCAATCTAAAAGGGTCAGCTACCCACCCAATTTTATCATGCTAATAGAATTTTGTTATGGAAACTAGATGAACTTTTTATAGGTTTGTGGTGATACTAATGTAAACACACCTATTGTGCTGCCAATCATATAAAAGGATAGCACATATAATGTGTTCAGTATGCAATATGATGCATTTAATATACTAAACTCCATAATGATTATACTCCTGCATATAAAAACATCGTACAAAATAGTGTGTCATGTTTTGCTGGCAGAATCAATATGTCTCATGTTTTTTGAGTCTCTCAATTGCATCATTTTCTCTAGAGCTTAATTTAGTCTTACTTTGTTCATCATGGCCCCATGAGCAATATACCATATAGCCTGTGTGTGGTAGATCTTATCATCCAGGTTTGTATAAGAGCCCTTTGTGATGTTCACACAAAGACAAAATAGCCTAATGGTACAGTTCTCGGAATGCATCCCTGTCATTAAGTGGTACATGGCTGAACAAAGAGGAAGAGAAAAGAACTAGAAAGGGAAGAGAAAGAGGATGGGGAAGGTGACCGCAGAAGGAGAAGCAGCAGTCCTCAAGTGAATTAGCCACTTCACTACTAGTGAAGGGACTGTGCTATGTCACAGAGGAGCTGGAGAAGACTTTGTCAGGACTTAGGCTAAGAGGATAAAAGCCCACAGAACACAAGGGCATCCATGTCCAAGTAGCTGAGGAAATCTGAACTGAGGAGAGTCACATCCATGGACCCTTCCCATATGTATATTTTCTTAGTATGTGTGAGGACTAATTTGGTGCTGAGATAGAGTTCAGAACAAAACATAAGCCTCATGGTCCATGTGAACCTTAGAGACCCCAGAGACATCAACAGGTAAACCTATGATGTCAGATGGCATTAGAATTATTCTCTTTTCTGAGGTCTTACCAATATTAATTTGTCCATTGCTAATAAAAAGGATTCCTTCTTTGAGTTTCAGTATGAACTGCCAGACTGTGCAGTGTAAGGATAGAGTCCCTATCCTGAAACATCAGTGATTGCAAGTAAGCAAAATCAAGTATGCAAATTTTGGAAGCAGAAATTAGGCCTATTTTGTCAAGCCAGCCAAGTTTGAAACTCCATCATCTCTTATTTTTTGCTCTCCTTTTGTAATATCTCTTTTCTTCACAGAACTTTCCAGAATCAGTGGAAGTAGACCCCATGATAAAAAAGACTGAGGTGGTAAGTGAAGGTTTTCCACATGGGCTTGAATTTGGGAAACCAAAATGCACTATTAAGTGATCTTCTTTTTACATGCATTCCTCATTATTTTCTAGGTGTTTAGGTATAAAACATACTTTAAGAGATGTCCATATTTAAACATAGAATGACAGAAGAAAGGATTACAACTAAGTGAATATTAAATGCAGTAACTATTTGTAGGCACAGATGTTTAAAAACAGTCACATGTGACTCATCCAGCACATTTGTATCAGGAGCATCAGCAAAACAGAATCAGAGACAGTACAAACTCTATTTAAGGTCAAACATGGCAAGGGGAACATATTTTAGGATGAAAAAAAAATATTCAGTTTTATGCTCATCTTTGCACAACTTACTATTTCAGCAACAGTGGGAAACTTTTAAACCACTTATGTGGGGATCTTTAGTCAGTAATGAACTTTATGTTCACAGGGGAAATCTTTTTCCCAACTTGATACTTTATGGCCTAAGTCATAGGATAATTCATTTTTTTTCTAACAATGTCAGCTTTAAAGGTGTATGGAATTCTGGGTTTCCTTAAAATATGGTAGGTACATTGGCAACATGAAGAAATTTATATTTCTCCTTAACAATCTGACATGAAAACTGAATACATAAAGTTTGACCTTATAAAAGGGCAATCTCTTTTGAGTTGTGGATGGGGGAATTGAAATATAGCAAAGAAAAAAATCTTTCCACACATTCTCATTTTTACAAGTGCTGAAATTCTCTAACAGTTTGATGATTTATCTACAAACTTTCTCCCAGTGAGATTTCTCTTTTACCTTAAAATCAAACCAGAGAAATTCCAGGGTTAAAGAGATCTGTCTCGATGTGTCTGTGTTTGTGTGTGTTTATGTGTATTTGTGTGTGTGTGCACATGCTTGAGAGGATTTAAGAATTTCACCATTAAAGATGGCTCAATAGCACCAGTCTTGAAACTAAGTGACATTTTTGGGAGCAATTTGCCATTCTAATAAAATCTGTATTTGGACTCAATCCTCACCTGAACAGTAATTTCCCATCTACATTTAGCTCAGTCTGAACATCCATCAGTTACAATGGCCTGTTTGACTCCTTGTCTCTTCATAGTCAGTTCAATTTCTCCATACAAAAGACAGGTAGAGAAAAAAATCAGATAATAAAATATTTATTATGATATGAATTAGGATTTTTTTTTCTTATTTTATACTTAATGGGAAGCCTAAGCCCCAGGATACACAGTTCAATGTGGCTAGAGATTTTCTCTTTCTCCTGCAAGCAGCAAAACGATGTCTATAATTTCTATAAATTATCTCATTTTCCCTTCTCAAAAAGAACACTGGGTTTAAATTTTTATGTATCTCAGGTCTCTCAGGAGAGAGTCTAGTCCTGGGAAGAGAGGAACATAGTTTGAAGGCTCCCATGAACTCTGGGCCCAAAAGTACTCTGTAGGAAATGATTGTTCCCTGGGTAAGTGCCAAAAGGCACAGCTCCCAAGATGTGTCACGGCTTCCGGGAGTGGGAGCTGTGGAGAAGATGAGCTGAGGAACTGGTAAACTAAACGTCTGGAGAGATGGATTCACTTAAGTATCAGGCATCTGATGTGATAGCGAGGCAACAGAATCCTTTTCCAGTGTGAGATTTGAACTTCTGTTGTTTGATTTCTGCTACAAAGATCACTCTCAACCTCAGGTAATAAGGAAGGCATAGTGTGTTTATAGGTCTAACATACATCCTTAAATATTTTGCTGGTATTTATTCTTTACTTTCCTAAGGACTATAATTTATATTTTGACTTGGACTTTTCAGAAGATTTCTTTCATCATGGAAAACAGGCTCATTATGACAAACAAATATCAAAAAACTACCATCTCTGATGAACTCTGTGTGTGCACCAGGTGCTGAAAATACATATGAAACACAGTACAGGAAGAAAGAAGGGTACATAGTGTTTTAGCATGAGTAAGAAATAGCTTTAGGGAGTATGAGAAACCTTGTTTCAGTCATTCCCTTCCCATCATCCTCTATCTCCCTTCTGTATCTCTAAATGTATCCAATTTCCATTTCATTTAAAATGGAAACTGGAAATATCATTAGTGATTATTTTGATCACAGTGATGAAAAGCTGACTAACGCAGAAATTGGTACCAAGAAGTGGGGGTCATTAATGTTACTAATCTGACATTGTGATTCAGAAGCCTTTGGAACAGGTTTGTAGAAGGAGTTTGAAAAAGTTTGAAGATGCAGAATGAAGACTTAGAATGTTATAAGCAGGATTAGTGGGCAATTCTGGTTGGAGCTTAGAAGACAGATAAACTCAGAATGTGGATAAGGATGTGAACAGTAAAGACCGCTCATGAAGTTTGAGAGAGAGATGAGGACTATAATGGGACTTGGATTAGAGACCACACATGTCACACATTATGCACATTTTGCCTATGTCTTGAGACCTTGTGTGAGGATGAATTTTTTTTTTTTTGTACTGGTGATTCAACCTAGGGGTACTTTACCAGTGAGACACATCCCCAGTTCTTTTTAATTTTTTTTTTAAATTTTTGAGATAGGGTCTCACTAAGGTACTGAGAATGGACTCTAAGCTGCAATCCTCCTGCCTCAGCCTCCAAAGTCATTGGGATTACAGGTGTGTACCATTTCATGCAGCTATAAGTATGAATTTAAAATTGGTGAAATAATTAAGCCAACAGAGGAAATTTCTAGGCAGCACAGCATTCAAGCCACAGCATAGGTATTATTGTCAACTTTTTGCTAGGTTTACTATGAAAATCAGGAGCAAAGAGCAGAGAGGAAAGAAACTAAAAACTTTCTGTTTGGCCAGAAAAGCAAGTTCTTCTGGGGCCCCAAAAAGCAATTTTCTGGCAAGTTCTGACAAGTTTTTCTTTGGCTAGAAAAGCAATTTTCTGTGAAATTGGGACCAAGGATGGTGTGATTGCTGAAGAGATACCCACCACTAACAAGAAGCTAAGCAGAGACACTAGGAAAGATGACTTGGGGGCATCTCAAGAGTTAGCAAGACCACACAAATGACAGGCTTAAAGGCATAAAGTGAAACTTATTTCAGAGACTATGGGGGCACTCTGCTTGCACAGGGGTGCCTAGGAAGTTGTTTCCCCAGGATTTGTTCCATCATGCTTAGCTGCCTAGGCACTCAGAAATACCTGGGGCCATGTTCCCAGGGGCCCAGCTCCTGCTTGAGCTGGTGGCAGACCCTGGCATTGTTCATGTGTTGTTTATTCTATAAAGAGTGCAGGATGCTGGAGGTAGGGGTCAAAGAGGCATCCATCGAGATTTAAAAGGAAGACCAGGCAGTGTGTAACAAGTTCTGAATCCTTGTGGGTAGCCTATCACAGGGTGATTAATGAAGCCATGAGAATGAAGCCAAAGATGGAATGGAGACCCCTGGAATGAAGAGAAGCCAGTAATGTGGAATGTCTGCCAAGGAGAGTTGTGGAAAACGAACAGATCCAGCCTAAGTGAGAGGTCTTGTGGACTGCATCTGCCATGTTCCCCAGATGCTGAACATGAATGAACATGAAGCTATAGGACCTCATATCTGTCCAGCTGGGTTTTGGTCTTCTTTTTGGTCCCATTCCTTCTTTCTATGCCCCTAATCCTCCCTTTTGGAATAGAAATGTATACTCTGTGCCATTGTATATTGGATATATGTAACTTTCTTTTGACATTTATAGGGGTTCACAGCCAAGAGTTTGCCTTGAGGCTCAGATAAGACTTTGGGTCTGGACTTTTGGGCATTGCTGAAACTACATAGATCATGGAAACTTTTAGAGATGAACTAAATGTGTTTTATACTGTGACGTGGACATGCAGTTTGGGGCCCAGAGATATAAATTATTGTTCGGATATGAGCTGTCCTCTGGAAAGTTCCTGCAGCAATGCAGAAATGTTCAGAGGTAAAATAATTAGATTATAAAAGTGATAAATGAACTGGTGCATTAATTAATAAATTAAATAGCTTACTGGGTGATAACTGTAGGCAGTTAGGGTATAGCTAAAGGGATGTACCTTTTGGAATTATATACTTTTTTATTGTACTAATTAGTTATCCATGATAGCAGAATGCATTTCAATTTATTGTACACAAATGGAGCACAATTTTTCATTCACCAGAAGGTTGTGCATGATGTAGAGCCCCACCATATGTGCAGTCATACATGTACCTAGGGTAATGATGTTCATCTCATTCCAACATTTTCCTACCCCCATTCCCCTACCCTTTCTTTCCTTCCCCTTTGCCCAAAGTTCCTCCATCCTCCTCATGCCCCTACCCCCACCCCATTAAAGGTCAGCATCCATTTATCAGAGAGAGCATTTGGCCTTTGGTTTTGGGGTAGTGGCTTACTTCACTTAACATGATCCTCTCCAACTCCACCCATTTACCTGCAAATGCCATGATTTCATTCTCTTTTAATGCTGAGTAATATTCCATTGTATATACATACCACAGTTTCTTTATCCAGTCATTTGTTGATAGGCACCTAGGTTGGTTTCACAGTTCAGCTATCGTGAATTGAGCTCCTAAGAACATTGACGTGGCTGTGTTACTGTACTATGCTGTTTTAAGTCCTTTGGGTATAAACCAAGGAGTGGATAGCTAGGTCAAATGGTGGTTCCATTCCAAGTTTTCTAAGGAATCTCCATACTGCTTTCCAGATTAGTTTCACCAATTTGCAGTGCCACCAGCAATATATGAATTTATATGACTTTTCCCCCACATTCTCACCAACACTTATTGTAGCTTGTATTCTTGATAACTGCCTTTCTGACTGAAGAGAGATGAAATCTTAGTTTTGATTTGCATTTCTCTAATTACTAGAGATGTTGAACATTTTTTTATATATATTTGTTGATCGATTGTATATCTTCTTCTGAGAAACATCTGTTTTTTCCTTAGCCCATTTATTGATTGGGTTATTTATTTTTGGGGTATTAAGTTTTTTTTAATACTTTATATATTCTGGAAATTAATGCTTGATCTGATGTGCATGTAATAAAGACATTTTCCCACTCTGTGAGCACTGTCTTCATATTATTGATTATTTCCTCTGCTAAGAAGAAGCATTTTAGTTTGAATCCATCGAATTTATTAATTCTTGATTTTATTTCTTGTGCTTTAGGAGTCTGGTTAAGGAAGTCAGGACCTAATCCAACATGATGAAGATTTGGGACTACTTTTGCTTCGTTAGGTGCAGGATCTGAGGTCCAGTTCCTAGGTCCTTGATCTACTTTGAGTTGAGCTTTGTGCATGGTGAGAGATAGTGGTTTAATTTCATTTTTCTGCATATGGATTTCTAGTTTCCCTAGCACCAGTTGTTGAAGAGGATATCTTTTCTATAATGTATGTTTTTGTTGCCTTTGTGGGTTAGTCTCTGTGTCCTCTATTCTGTACCATTGGTCTACCAGTCTGTTTTGGTGCCAATACCATGCTGTTTTTGTTACTATTGCTCTGTAGTATAGTTTAAGGTCTGGTATAGTGATGTCTCCTTCACTCTTCTTGCTAAGGATTGATTTATCTATTCTGGGTCTCTTATTTTTACAAATAAATTTTATGATTGCTTTTTCTATTTCTATGAGGAATGTTGTTGGGATTTTAATAGATATTGCATTTTTTTGTAGTATGGCTATTTTGACAATATTAATTCTTACTATCCCAAAACACAGGAGATCTTTCCATCTTTGAAGGTTTTATTTAATGTCTTTCTTTAGTGTTCTGTAGTTTTCATTGTATAGGTCTTTCACCTATTTTGTTAGGTTGATTGGCATTGTATTTTATCCCTAGGTCCTGTCTCACTATATCGGCTTCCTGGCTGCCATGTGATAAGTATCTGTCCTGCACCACACTCTTCTGCCATTATGTTCTGCCTCATCTGGGGCCCAAACTAATAAGGTAGTCAACCATGAACTGAAACCTCTGAAACTCTAAGTTCAAAATAAAATTTTCTTCCAGTTGTTCTTATCAGATATTTTGGTCACAGCAATGAAATATGACTAACAGTGATATTGATCAATATCAGTAATCTAAGTAATTAAAGCCCCATGAGAGCAGGCCTGGAATGATGATGACATTCCCAAATTTGTGTATAAATATCCCCATTTCTTTGTCTTTCCGGTGGTGGCTCCACACTGGCTCCTGTTTCTATATTCTTTATATTTCCCCTCCCTATGTCAACTCCCTTCTCCATACCAGTATATTCTGTGCCCACCTATAAATAAACTGCTTTCACTCGAATGTTTAGCTCAGGATCAACTTCTGAAGAGACACAAAGTAAAACATGTATTCTCTTAGCACTGAAATATTGACATCAACTATAAGACATAGGATAAAGCATCCAGGTTCCTTTGTCTAATACTTGAGGCAGTTCTCCTTTGTCTTCATAAAGTCCTGAGTTGCATGTGTGCAAGCTGGCCTATACTTTATAGTGATAACCATCAGCATTTTATTTAAGTTTAATTTGAGCATAAACATATAAGCAAGAAAATAATTCTGTGGAGCAAGAAGATCAAAAATGAGGATATATTTTCATTAGTTAATTAGTGAGAAGCCTGGAATCTAAGTGGTCCATCTTTGCTTCAGCCATAAGCAAGTCTGGATTCTTCTTCTCGCTTAGTCCTGGCCAGCTCTCCACGAGAGTTTCCTTCTATTCTTGCCTTGCAGCATTAATTCGAGGGTTGGTGCCCTGCTAGCTTCAGGATTCTCAACAATCTTCAATGTTTTTTATGGCAGCTCTTAGTGTTTCCAAATGCACTTGCCCTGGCTCACCTTATGGACAAGATATTGATTGAAGTATTTGATAATATTAATTGATGCTATCAATGAACATCATGTGCTATGCACCTTCAAAATACTCTGCAAGGTTCTGACTGCAGGTACATCTACCACTCCCCACTCCTTCCAAAGCCACCTCTGGGAAGGAGATGAGGTTCTTGATGACAACAAAGAAGAACCATTAAACCATTATTCAAAAACAATGAAGTGACATAATGAAAGATCAGGGGCAAATCCAGCCCCTAGATATAGGGATCAGTTTATGAATCAACAGTGTCATTCAGACCATAATTGCAATAAGTGAGACAAAAAAGGAAATGTGAAGAATGACCAGAGTAAAAGATCAATTGTATCTTTTCATAAAACAACATGTTTAATTTAGAATAATAAATCAATCATCCATCACTAATGATGATAATGGTAATTAACATTTTGAATACACATTTTGTGTCAGGAATTTCCTTTTTTCTTATTTTATCTCTAATCCCCCTCCAGTCATACCAACCGTGAAAAGAGGATATTTTCTTTCTCCTTTCTTTCCCTCTCTCTATCCTTCTCTCTCTTTCTCTGTCTCACTCCTTCCCTCCTCTCTCTTTCCTTCTTACCTCTTTGTTCTTCCCTCCTACCTCCTTCCTTCCATCTGCCTTCCCTTCTTCCCTGTTTCCCTCTCTCCTTCTTCCACTCCTTCCTTCCTTCTTTCATTTTTTCTATAGCTAAGACTGACGAGGCAGCTCGTTTGATCAAGGTCATGCTACATCATAAGAGAGCTGGGATTTGAGCCCAGATTTGTTTGGCTCCTAAATTTATACTCTGTGTTATAGTCCTTGGAAGATATAAGACTTTGTAGCTTTTTTTGCAAAAATGTACATATGACTGGAAAATGCTTTTTAGACAGACATCTAAGCATAGGCCTCTCTAAAATAGGAAGTTAGAAATCCATTAATGGCAAAATATGAAACCACAAATACAGGAATTTCTGCTTTTGAACTTCTGGGTAATTCAGAGCAATGGTTATTAAGAACTTACTGAGATAACTGACCTTTAAAAAAATAAACATGTTCTCTTCTTTTACAGACTACTTATAAATTCACTTACTTGAATATTTTTTTAACAGATACTATGTGTGAAACCTATTATAGTGATTGATTGTGGTCTTGTATCTGGAAAACTCTTAGTTGAGCCCTCTAAGAAAGTCTTTGAAAAAGAAGTAGTGCCAGGCATGGTGGTTCACGTCTGTAATACCAGCTGCTCAGGAGGCAGAGGCAAGAGGACCACAAGTTCAAAGCCAGCCTCAGCTACTTAGCAAGGCCATAGCAACTTAGTGAGAACCTGTCTCAAAATAAATTTTAAAAAAGGCCGAGAATGTGACTCTCTGGTTAAGCACCCCCATGTTGAATTCCCCATACCAAAAAAAAAAAAAGTAGTGATGTCTTTTTATTTATTTATTTATTTTTAGTACCTGCAGTTGAATACCAGGGCCTCTTAATCACTGGGCCAAATCCCCAGACCTTTAAAAACATTATTTAGAGACAAGGTCTGAGTTGCTTAGGGCCTCACCGAGTTGCTGAGGCTGGCTTTGAATTCATTATCCTCCTGCCTCAGCCTCCCAAGTGTCTGAGATTATAGGCAGTGCCACTGGACTGGCTAAGAGTAGTGATTTCTGAAGTAAATATAGTTTAAAAGAGTCATTAAGCCTAAGAGAAGTCCTTGGGAATTTTATTCTTTACCTTATGCAAAATACAGAGAATGATTTGACTAGATGCCCCAACTCCATGTTGAACAAGTATAGAAGTCTTAACCTTGTCAGTTATTGCTTTCATTTTGTTTGCTGAGCCACCATCTATGGGGTACACAGGTAGCTAGATAGCTCAGAGAGACCCAGTAAGTACTTTAACTTTATATTTTAGAACTTTAATCCATTGAAAATTTGTTCTCTAATAGCACAGAAGAGACTTAATATTTTCCACCTGCACCTCAGATAGAGCATTAATTTCTAGGATATATAAAAAAACTCAAAAAAACCCCAAATAACCCAATCAATAAATGGCCTGGATAGGCAAGTCCACAGGCAGGCCAGAGAAGAAGAAATATGATAGAATAGTAAATATATGAAAAAAGTTCAACATCACTAGTGATTAAAGATATGCAAATTAAAACAACACTGAGATTTTTATTTTACTCCAGTCAGAAGGGCAATATGCAAGTAACCATTAATGTTGGCAAGGATGTGGGGGAAAAATTATATTCATTTATATTCATACATTGTTGGTGGGACTAAACTGGTGCAACCACTCTGGAAAGCATTATGGAGGTACCTTGGAAAATTTGGAATGGACTCACCTTTTGTTTCAGTTATCCCACTCCTGGGCATAAACCCAAGATAATATACCCAAGGCATATACCATATAGTATGCTGACCTAAAATCATCATACTATAACAACATGGCCACTGTTGTTTATAGCAGCTCTATTCACAATAGCTAAGCTAGGGAACCAACCTAGGTGCTCTTCAAAAGATGAATGGATAAAAAATGTGGTAGATCTACACAATGGAATATCACTCAGCCATAAAGAGGAATGGAATTATGGCATTTGCAGGTATGCCATAATTCCATTCTTCTTTTCTCCCACATCTTGTCAACATTAATTGTTACTTGCATAGTACAGACTATGATGCTAAGTGAAATGAGCCAATCCCCAGAAACCAAAGGACAAATGTCCTCTCCAATATGTGGATGGGTGTTTAGGGAGGAGTGGAGGTTCAGTGGATTGGACAGGGGAATTTGGGGGGAAGAAAAGGAGGACTGTAATGGGAAAGACAGTAGAATGAATATGGCATAATATGCCTATGTTCATATATGAATACAACCATGTATCTCCACATCAAGTACAACCTCAAGAATGGAAAGTTATATTCCATGTATGTATGATATGTCAAAATACATTCTACTGTTATGTATAACTAAAATTAACAAATATTTTTTTTAAATAAAAAACCCTGACATTCTGCAAGGGAATCAGGAGAGGGGAGGGAAAAAAGCAGTTGCTGGGGCTTGAGATTGATCAAATTATGTCATGTGCATGTATGAATATGGCACAATGAATCCCAATATTATGTATAATTGTAATTAACCAATGGGAAAAAGTTAAATATCTGCTGGGGAAGGGGTAAGTGGAAAAGCTAGAAATTGCTTCTGCTTGGAAAATTTCTATACCTCAGAGAAATCACTCTGAAACTGGGAAAATTTTCCATTTGACAAGAGACTAAAGCTCACTCTTTTAAAACAGAGTAACAAAACAGAAATAAGAGTTAGCCATCAGAATTATAAAAAACAATACTTAGGTCAGTGCTGCCCAGTACAATAGTCACTTGTAGTTATTGAGTCCTTGAAATATAGCTAACCCAGATTGAGATGTACAGACCCTTGCTGGATTTCAAGGAAATGCAAAGAAAAAAAGAATAAAATTTACCAATAATTTTAAACATTTGTTAAACACTAAAATGATAATATTTTGAATATGTTGTTTAAATAAAACATTACTAAATTAATTTCACCTGTTTCTTTTTCCCTTTTCTTAAATGTGGCTACTAGAAACTCAGTTGTATGTTATTATCTTGTTCTCAGTGCTACTTTAGACTGTGGTGTTTGGAATATTTTCTTGTTCTTCCTTTTTCAAATGCAAGAATTGGGGAAGCTTCCTATCAAGGGAAATTGACCTGCTTTAAAGTAAAATTACAACCACAAGAGAATATTAAAAGAAATTAATTCAGTTTCCTTGGGTTTTATGAGAGAAAGATATCTTAAATGCCATGCTCAACTGAATTTAAAATTAAGAGCAGGGAATGTAAATATCTTTTAAAATAAACAGTGAATATTCAAAGTCCACTTCAGTTCACCTATAATAGCTGTATCAAAAAGGAAGGAGAAGAGAGAGAAGCAATGGGAGAAGGGAACATGCTGAGGGAGATCAAGAGAGTATGACTCATTATTGACCTCAGAGAATTGACTTTACATATTCCTAACTGTCCTGGAGGAGAAAAATATGCAGATGAGACAAACACATATGTTCTTGTACCATACACCAATCATCTGCACTAATTATGGCTATTCAGATGAATGACCCCAAATTATATACAATGACTGCTCCAGACAAATCTCCTATGTATTTCTTCTTTGTTGTACACCTGGTCTTCTATTAATGACAGAAGATTCCTTCCTTGGGCATGGTATAGTTTTTCCAGTCAAGGAAAAAGATGATTTATTAGGGAAGGAAGAGAAATGGTTGCAAGGTCTGGTTAAACTTCATCAGCAGCACAACAGTTTTGATTTGCTGGTTTCCGTAGCTGCAAGGACTTTCACAGAAAACAATATATCTAGAAATGAAATGACAGCATATTAGTGTGTAGGGGTTTTTGGTTTGTTTTTATTTTTGTTTTTGTTTTTGTTGTTGTTTGTTTGTTTTGTTTTTGTTACTATAACAAAATGCCCAAGTCAGACAACCTTATAAAAGATAGGTTACAGTTCTGGAGCCTTGCATGTGGTGATGGACTTCTTGCAGGCAGAGTCCAAGGTGTCACAGGGCATCACATGGCAAAAGAAAAGGATTTGTGTCTGTTTCTTTCACTTCTCATAAAGCCACCAAGTTTAATTATGGGGGCTATCTTCAAATTAATTTACCTAATTCTAGTAACTTCCAAAAGCCCTATCTGTAAAAGCAAAGTTTATTACATTTTACCCTCTTAAAACCTCACAATGGGGACTAAATTTCAACACATGAACCCTTGAGGTGCAAGTTCAAACCATAAGATGTAGTCTTTCTTCTGTATCTGCCCAAAGAAAAAGACAAGACCCCTTGTTAGGCCTTTGTTCTCTCTGTCATGGAGGACTCTCAGCCTTCAGCCTTGGAGAAAAGGCTCCTTCTTTAGGTAGTGTACTCACACAAGTCACCCATCTTAGACTGGCTGACTCAGACCTTTGTTCCACATCTGCAAGATTAGCACAGAAGAGCTAGGAGTTAGGAGCTACTGCTGGCTTTCTTTTGGTGTCTCTATTGCCAGACATGGACAGTCTATTGCCACAGCAGCCAAAGCAATTGATAAAAGCTCTTGTCAAAGAGCTTGTGGAATGGTCTCTACTTCCACCACCATCCCAGAAGCCAGGAAATTAGTTATAAAGCATCAGCTAATTTCAGCACTATCACTGCTCCTATATATAAGCAATGCTTGCAATTCTAGGCATTCTATAAAGAAAAATAAAAGAAGCCATTGACTTTTGAAATGAAATTGGCTCAAACCTTTTTATTCTATTTTAAACTTAATTTTTCATACATAATAAAGCTGAGATAGAAAGGAGCTGAGTGACTTTTCCAAACCACATCACCAGTTGGGATTAAATTTGCTTTTAGTGTGGCTCCTTTTTCTCTCTTAGTGATCCTCCTTTGCTACAGTAAGTCCAAGGTAGATAAGTCACTTTGGATGCTTCCAGGGCAATCTAATTCAGTTTTATTTGCTTTTGTAAGTAAATAAGCTGACTCACAGCATGCTAAATCTGTGCTTTACGGGCTTCCACCTAGATGCTACTGTTTTGGATGTGGTTTCTCCTTGAAGGACTCATGTGTTAGAAGTTTGATTCCTAAGTGTATGGATGTGGGAGCTAATGGAATCTTTAGGAGCTGGGCCTGTTGGAAAGTCCTTGGGTCACTGGGGGCCCCATCTTTGGAAGGATTAGTTTTTCTTGTTTGACCTAGGGTGACTTATTGAAAGATCAAGTTGTCCTAAGGGCCTGAATCTAAGTAACACCCCTGAGTTGCTCACCACTTCCTCTTTCCCATGTAATCTTTTTCTCACATTCATGCCTCTATCATGATGCAGTACAGCTCAGGGAGCCCTTACCAAAGCTGAGCCACTTGCATTACCATGCTCTTGAACCTCCATAGCTTCAAGCTAAATAATTTTTTCTTTATAAAGTGAGCCTGTTTTATGTGTTTTGTTACAGTGATAAAAAGTAACTAATACAGATTCTTACTCAGATTCCGTTTAATTTGTTCCTAAACTATTTGTCAGTTGTCCTTGTTAGTTACCTAATTTAATTAAATACAAACAAATGAAAAATTAATTTAGGAAAATTATTTTTCTAGAAAAACAAAGTTAATGCTTTGCCCACTTAGAGGACAATGGTTGTAGTTAAAACTCTAGAGGGATTCTGCCCTCTGATTGTTTCAGTTAAGATATTGCTCTGCTTAAGAAAAAATTAAAATGGAAAATTATAGAATATATATTATTAGTATGATTTGTGTGTAAAAGATAATACAGAATGACAATCAGTTGTCCCCCAAACCAATGAATAATTGTGAATGTGTATGTTTTGAGTTAAAGTAACTTATAAAAAGCATGCAGCTTTCCTTAGTGAGTCTTCATAATGTCTGACTTTTTTGGTTGACCTACTAGATATTTGTCACATCATATTCCATAACAACAAATTTGCTCACTGTGAAGTTAGGAAGGGAAAAGGACACATGTATTGCAGAGTGTGCCTTTGTAACTCCTCCATAATCACTGCAGCCATTTTTGTTGCTAAACCCAAAAACCTTTAAAAAGTATTTTCCAGGGGCTGGGGAAGTGGCTCAAGCAGTAACGCACTTGCCTGGCATGCACAGGACGCTGGGTTTGATCCTCAGCACCACATACAAATAAAATAAAGATGTTGTGTCCACCAAAAACTAAAAAATAAATATTAAAAAATTCTCTCTCTCTCTCTCTCTCTCAAAAAAAATAAAGTATATTCCAGTATTTCTCCATAGGCATTTAAGAACTGAAAACAGAAGTTACATTTTATTCCACTTATTATGTTCTTTTTTTCTTGTTCAGTTTCTCAAGAACAATCTAAGTTCTTGAAACATGTCAATTCTTTTAACTGCCAGAAGGCAAGAGCTGTTGACTGTAAACCAACCCTCCTGCTATCCTACTTACTAAAGTATTTTCTCTTTTTCTAGTTCTTATTCTTAGGACCCTTGAAAATATAGGGGCACAGAGGGCATTACACTTTCCCTCAAGTCTCACAGGATCATAGTCAACATGCCCATAACAAAGGCATGTTTAAAAAATATATCATATTTTATAAGAGCTTTATTCCAAGAATTATGGGATAACATGAAAAGACCAAATTTAGATTTGTCAGGATAGAAGAAGGCACAGAGATACAAACCAAAATAATTCACAATCTTTTCAATGAAATAATATCAGGAAATTTTCCAAACCTGAAGGATGAAATCGAACACAAGAGGCTTACAGGACTCCAAATGTACAAAATTACAAAAGGCCCACACCAAGCACATTATAATGAAAATGCCTGGCATATAGAATAAGGATAGAATTTTAAATGCTGAAAGAGAAAAGTATCAGATTATATGTTGGGAGAAATGAATTCAGATCTTGGCTGATTTCTCAACCCCAACCCTCAAAGTTAGGAGGTCCTGGAACAACATATACCAAACTCTGAAAGAAATGAATGTCAATCAAGAATTTCATATTCAGCAAAATTAAGCTTCAGATTTGAAGATGAAACAAAAGTTAAAAGAATTCACCACTAGAAAGCCTGCACTATCGAACATACTCAGAAAAATATTTCATAAGGAGGAAACGAAAAAAAAAAGTGGAAACCAGAAAAGGAAAGAACTACACCAAAGGAAAAGACATTCAAAGGATAAACTAAATCAAATTAAAAACCAGAAATAAACCAAAATAAATGGGAATACAAACCATATCTCAATCATAACCATGAATGCTAATGGCCTAAACTCATAAATAAAAAGACATAGGCCAGCGTATTGAATTTTTAAAAAGACCAACAATATGCTGTCTTCAAGAGACTCACCTCATAGGCAAAGACATCCACAGACTGAAGGTGAAAGGATGGGAAAAACATATCACTCACATGGACTGTAAACAAGCAGTGGCCATCCTCATATCAGGTAAAGTGGACTTCAAGCCAAAGTTAGAAGGGAAAAAGTAGAACATTTCATCATACAGAATTATACATCAACAAAATATAACAATAAATATTTATGCCCCAAACAATGGAGCATCTATGTACATCAAACAGACCCTTGTCAATTTCAAGAATCAAATAGACCACAACACAATAATACTGGGTGATTTTAACACATGTGTCTCATTACTGGATAAATCTTCCAAAAAAGAAAGAAAGAAGGAAAGAATGAATGAAAGAAAGAAAGAAAGAAAGAAAGAAAGAAAGAAACTATAGAACTAAATGATACAATTAATAATTTGGACTTAATCGACACATATAGAATATTTCATCCACTAATGAGTGAATATATTTTCTTCCCAGCAGCACATGGAACCATCTCTAAAATAGACCATACCTTATGTCACAAAACAACTCTTAGCAAATAAAAAAATGGAGATTCTACCCTGCATTCTTTCAGATCAAAATGAATGAAATTAGAAATCAATGATAAATAAAAAATGGAAGCTACTCCAACACTTGTATTGAATAATGAATGGATAGCAGAAAAAAATCAGGAATTAAATAAAACATAGTTGGAGGTAAATGAGAATAGTGATATAACATATCCAAATCTCTAGACACCATGAAGGCAGTGTTAAGAGAAAAGTTAATCGCATTGAGCTCATCATTAAAAGAATAGAAAGTCAACAAATGTCCTAATATTACATCTCAAAGCCCAGTAAAAGAAGGAAAAAATCAACACCAAAAACAGTAGAAGACAGGAAATGATTAAACTCAGAGCTGAAATCAATGAAATTAAAACCAAAGAAACAATTGAAAAAGTTGACAAAACAAAAAGTTGGTTCTTTGAAAAAAATAACTAAAATTGATAAACCCTTAGCCATGCTAAAAAAGAGATAACAAAAACTCAAATTACTAAAATTTGCAATGAAAAAGGAAGTATCACTACAGACACTACTGAAGTGCAGAAGATTATTGAAACTATTTTAAAAATTTAAACACCAATAAAATAGAAAAACTTGAAGTTATTGACAAATTTCTAGAGATATATGACCTACCCAAACTGAATCAGGACATACACAATTTAAACAGATCAATTTTGAGCAATGAACTAGAAGATACCATCAAAAGCCTACCAACCAAGAAAAGTCCAGGGGCAGAAAAATTCTCAGCCAAGTTCTACAAGACCTTCAAAAAGAATTAACACTGATATTCCTTAAATTATTCCATTAAATAGAAAAGGAGGGAACCTTTCCAAATTCATCATATGAGACTAATATCATCCTGATACCAACCAGACAATGACACATCAAGAAAAGAAAACATCAGACCAATATCCCTGACGAACATAGATGCAAAAATTCTCAATAAAATTCTGGAAAATTGCATACAAAAACATATTTAAAAGATAGTGCGCCATGATCAAGTAGGGTTCATCCCAGGGATGCAAGGTTGATTCAACATATGGAAATCAATAAATGTAATTCATTATATCAATAGACTTAAAAACAAGAATCATATGATCATCTCAATAGATTCAGAAAAAGCATTTGACAAGATACAGCACCCCTTCATGTTCAAAACAATATAAAAATTAGGATTAGTAGGAACATACTTCAACAATGTAAAAGCTATCTACATTAAGCTCAAGGCCAACATCATTTTTTTTTCTCATAGTTTATTTTCATGTTACATTGGTTGATTTAATTGTAAAAAAGAACGATATTGTACAGTAGTGCCATAGTATTGTTGAGCTGTAATTGACATCTAATAATGTTAGTGTTCATAGTATACAAAGTGATAAGTTTTCACAATAAGAAATGGTCACCGTAGTCACAATGGCAAACATATCCAGCAGCCCCCCAAATCTCCTATGCCTTTGGCAATCCCTGATCTGTCTTCCTCTACTACAAATGAGTTTGTGTCTTCTACAAATCCAACATCATTTTAAATGAAGAAAAATTGAAAACATTTTCTCAAAACACTGGAACAAAACAAGGATGCACTCTATCACCCCTCCTAACCAATATAATCCTGGAAACTCTAGCAAGAGCAATTAAACAGAGAAAGAAAAAAAGGTGGTGGATACAAATAGGGGTGGGGTGGGGAAGAACTCAAACTATCACTATTTGCAAATGACATTATTCCATATTTAGAAGATCCAAAAAATTCCACTAGAAAACTTCTAGAACTCCTCAAAGTAGCAATGCCCATAATTTAAATGTGTTTGTATACATCACCAATGAATCAAATGAAAAATAAGTTAGGAAAACTATACCATTTACAATGAAATATTTGGGAATCAAAGAAAATAAAATACTTGGAAATCAATCTAACAAAAGAGGTGAAAGTCCTCTACAATGAAACTTCATAATACTAAACAAAGAAACTGAAGACCTTCAAAGATGGAAAGACCTCCCATGCTCTTAGACAGGCAGAATTAATATTGTCAAAATGGCCATAGTACCAAAAGCATGATACAATTTAATGCAGTTCCTATTAAAATCCCAATGAAATCCTTCTTAGAAATAGAAAAAAACAATCATAAAATTTATTTGCAAAAATAAGAGATCCAAAATAGTCAAAGCAATACTTAGCAAGAAAAGTGAAGCAGGAGGCACCATAATACCAGAACTTAAACTACACTACAGAGCTATAATAACAAATACAGCAAGGTATTGACACCAAAACAGACATGTAGACCAATGATATAGAATAGAAGTCAAAGGCACCAAAACATTCACTAGAGAAAAGATAGCCTATTCAACAAATGGTTCTGAGAAAATTGGAAATCCATATGTAATAAATGAAATCAAACCCCTATCTTTCATCATATCTGAAACTCAATTTAAAGTGGATCAAAGACTTAGGCACTAGCCCTTGTGCCTAACAGAGGAAAAAGTGGGCTCAAATCTTCACCATGTTGGCCTAGGATCTAACTTTGTTAACAAGAGTCCTAAGGCACAAGGAGTAAAATCAAGAATCAATAAATGGGATGGATTCTTCTCAACAAAGGAAACAATCACTAAAGTGAAGAGAAAACCTACATAATGGAAGAAAATATTTACCAAGTGCACCATAACCCAATCAGTAAATAGAATAAGGAACTGAACAGATACTTCACCAAAGAAGAAATACAATCAATCAACAAATATATGAAAAAATGTTCAACATCTCTAGCTATTAGAGAAATGCAAATCAAAATTCTAGATTTCATCTCACTCCAGTTAGAATGGCAATTGTCAAAAACAAAAGCAACAATAAATGTTGGTGAGGATGTGGGGAATAAGGTACACTCATACATTGTTCATATAATAACCAAACTATTGAACCAATCTAGATGTCCATCAAGAAATGAATGGATAAAGAAAATGTGGCATGTATACACAATAGAATATTCCTCAGCTTTAAAGAAAAATTAAATTATGGTATTTCCTGGTAAATGGATAAAGCTGGAGAATATCATGTTAAGCAAAATAAGCCAATTTCAAAAAAAAAAAAAAGCTGAATGTTTTCTCTGATACGTGGATGCTAATTCAAAATAAGGGTCAGGCTAAGGGAAAAATAAAGCTACTTTGATTAGGCAGAGGGGAGTGAAGGGAGGGGAGCAAATGTGGGGGTAGGAAGGATAGTATAATGAATTGACATTATCACCCTATGTCCAAATATGATTACACAGCTAGTGTGGTTCTATATTATGTAAACCAGAAGAATGAGAAGTTATACTCCGTTATGTATGATGTGAAAATGCATTCTACTGTCATGTATAACTAATTAGAACAATTTTTTTAAAAAAAATAAATAAAGTTTTACATGAGGGAATCTAGATTGAAGACCCAAGATCCAGGGAAAACTGGCTGCTTTCCGCTTTAGGTTTGGTAGTGGAGAGTTGTGTAGAAATGCAATTGGGCAAAAAGGTTATGACCTAAAGATAGTAGGTAAGTGGGGAAACTAGCAAGGCCTATCTGTTCAGAATCATCTTGGCCTCTCTGTGCAATATTCCTTCCTCCCAGGTAGGACAGGAACACATTTGAAATGAAGGTCTTAGGTCTACTGTAAGAGCAGGCATGTTGGGGAATTTCTTTCTGGCCAACTCTTACAATAAAGTATGGAGGAGAATTGGAGAAATAATTTTAGGTTTTGTGGCTTATGCTTTTAGGGTAAAAAGTTCCAGATTATATGACCCACCTTGGGGTAGAGGAATTCTAGATTCTGTGACTCACTTTGAGGAAGAATGAGGGGTAAGAGACAGGCAGGAGAAGGTCAAAGAGACCATGGTTCTGAGGCTCTATATAGGGCCTTCCAATGTTCTTTACTTTGAAGTATTCTATATGACTAAGTGACATACTTTGGGGCTATCATTTTTGGAATCCTAACAGTAAACACAGAATAAAAAATAATAATAGTTAGCTGGATAAAATGGTTCTTCCTGATAGAGTTAGTGGCCAAAATATTATCATCCCAGGTTAACTTTGAATCCTAGGCCAGAGTTCCTTCATCCCTTCTTGTTGGGATCCTCTTGATAGGAAACAGACAAATGTGAGTGGTGAGAACATGACGTTAAGGGAATAATTCTATAAAATAGTCCAATTGTGCTGATTTCTGCATACTTTCTTTTAGAAAGCAATTTACCTGTAACCCTTCTGGCTTAAGTCCACAGGATATGTTACATTCCTCAGAAAAATACCTGTTATTTACAGGACAGATGCAGGCCTGAAATTTTGATAAGAAAAATATAAATTACCCTGAATCGGGGGGATTTTATGTCCCTTAACAGACCAGATCTGAGAACTCAGTGAGATAAGGATAATTCCTCCTAACCATAAAATCTGTAAAAATTGGTTCCAATTAGAATCAGTCAGCATGGGCCAAAGTGACCTACAGTTGTTATGCACAGTAGGACTTGAAAGGATGAAGTCATACTTCTGTCTGTCAAAAGTCGAGATGGACCTGGATGGAACTCTCTTGAAACTTGAACTTGAAACCCAGGGAAGGATCTCCATTAAAAATAGAGGACAGGATGGGTGTGCCCTTCTTCTCCTCTCTGAGAAGACTGTCTTCCTTTGAGAGTGTCCCCCTTTCCAGCTTCCCACTCCTAGTACTCTCATTCTTACTACTCTGAAAGACATGCCTGAAGCCTGGCATGATCACAGGAATCAAGGTGAAAAGGGGGCCTACATAGATGCCTCAGTTTCATGCCACAAAGGTGCCCAGTAACACTGCATCATTGGAAATGAATAGAACCCTAACTCAGATAATACTAGGTATTGGTAACCCTACAGCAAGACATGAACTTATATAAAAATTTATTTTAAAAAATCCAACACCCAGTCTCCTGTCTACTTAAAGTCCCATTCATCACAACAGGAAAACTGTCCACACCTTTCCTTATCATTCACAATCAAACACCAAAACCCAACCTGGTCTTTGCCCACCCCTTTAACTAGCTTTTCTCATTTTAGGGCGACTGCCTTTCCAATGTAAATCAAGTAAAACAGGATAGGGGCCTTTCACTAATCCCCCACTAACCATCCATTTCCCTTTGATCTGCATAACAAGGCCCCCAAACAGTTGTTATTTTCCTTAGGTACAAAAAAGTGGAAGAGGATTCTAACTCTTATGTCAATTGGGATTGATTTCTTCATCATCTGCACAGAGATTCCTAATCTATGATTTGTTAAACTCCTTTTTATGCTTAACAACTTCTGTCATTTTATGCTTACCTATGTGACCTTGGGCATGCCACATAACCTAAATGGGAGTTTCCTCATTCTTACGTGCAAATATAGGGCCTCCTAAAAAGAACTGGGACTCCTTGAAAGTCATGTTCTGAAATGTTCTCTGAGAAGATGGTTTCATAGAATTACGTAAAACTGCCATGCTGAAAGTGATAATTCAGAATAAATAGTTAAAGGATCTTTTTATAAAATGATAAAACCATGAATCTTGTATAAATATAAAAGGAACACATGGAAAATATCTTTATTTCACTATTAATTAATGAGGAGATTCCAGGGAGTGGACATTTGTCTTCTATAAGTGCTCAGGAGTGGACAAAATAAATTTGCTCATAGTTGCAAGCCTGACTTCTTCCGTGATGAAAGGTGGGGAAAGAAATTGATGGTGCCTTCACTAGACATAGTATAATTGATTGTGATTGTTTGCTGATTTAATATTTGTGAATTTTTCTATTTGTTAATGTTTATTTGTTATTCACAAATCAGTACTCCTGGCACATTAGCAGTCATCTGCAAACCTGCCTGTGCAAAGCAGTGAAGTACCAACAAGTACTTTCCCAGCTGCCACAGGGTCATGGCTCTGCCTTCATGTTTCAGCTCTTATCCTATAAAAACAGTCCCTCTTGAGTGTATTTAGTGCCACATTTTTATGCTTTTAGCTGGTGATTTCACTATTTAATATGACCCCATACCTAGTGCTGAAGTGCTATATAGTTTTCTAAGGGTGAGAAGGCTATGATGTGCATTATGAAGAAAATTGAATTTAGTAAAGCTTTGGTTAGGCATCAGTATAGAGAGGTTAAAGAATCAACAGAACATATTAAAAAATATATCTTTAAAACATATATATATATATATATATATATATATATATATATATATATATATATATATAAAGCAAGAGTGTCCATTAATTGGTTGATGTAAATATTATAACCAAAAACTCTGGGGGACCGAGGTCTATATTTTTTACAAGAACAATGGTTCAATATCTTTAAATTCAGTATTCATGGCAACAACATAGAACTTTATAAAAGATAACCACTGTGAATAATAAGACTATAATAGACATTGGACAAGAATTATCTGCGTTGATATTTTATCTCTTACAAAGTTGCAAATAGCTCCAAGACAATAAAAGACATACATATCCCAGAAGGGTGCTCCAGAAAATACACCTTGTAATCTTTTTGGTCCAAAATCATTCCATTTTTTTCTGACATAAATAAATATTTTTTCTTGGGTTGCTTTAGTTGTGTTGATTAAGCAAAATAAACAGTGGTTGTCAGTTTCAGTAATATGTTCTTTTAAAATCTCTACTTGGCTAATAATTATTACATTCTCTAACACTTAAAAATGCTGGGATTCCACTTGTGATCTAATTTGAACACATTCGTCATTTAATGACCTCCCTGGAAATTATAAGATGGATAGAGTAAAAGGTAGCTGAGGAGTTATTAGGTATAGAAGGCTAGGAAGTAGACATAGTTATGATTTGAATGTGTCCCCCACAAATTCATGTGTTGGACATTTAATCTGCAGTCATTTGTGTTTGGAGGTCAGAACTTTGGGACCTAATTTAGATTCGATGAACCTATAAGGGTGGGGCTCTCATAATGTCATTAGTGGCTATTTAAGAAGAGGAAGAGAGAACCAAGCTAGTACATTGACCCTCTCTCCCCATATGATGTCCTCACATCACATGTTATAATGCAGCAACAGGCCCTTTGCAGATTTGGGGCAGATGCTGGTGCCATACTTGTTCACTTCCCACACTCCAGAGCCATGAATAAAATAAACTTCATCTTTTATAAACTGCCTGGTGCTCTAGAGGGGTGCTCAGAAGGGTGCTCTAGAAAATACACTTTAGAAAAAATACAATTTTTTCTTTTAATAAATTGCCGGTGTTTTGCTATAGCAAAACAGACTAAGACAATATGTAAATTAACACATTCAACTCTATATCTTCTAAGGGAAGCAGATAAGATTACAGTCATTTTGCAGAAAAGGAAACGTAAACTCTAATAAAGTAATGCTTTTGATGTCATAAATGGATAAATGGACTGACTCTAGTTATTCTAGGTCCAAAAGCAGAATCTATGTTTTATCAAGTGTTACAGAAACCCTTTGTTTCAATTTTTGTCTCTGGATTGGTAGTAAAGAAGGTTGTTTCATAATCTTGGTGTATTGTATCAAAATATCTGCAAAGTTGCCTTTATTTGCCTAGTCCTAACTTTGTATTTTTCCCCTAGAAAGAGGAAAAAAGAGAGAGAGAGAGAGAGTATTGTTGAGCTTGGCTCTGAAAAGGAAAACAAACTACCAGACGAAATCTAAGAAGTGTTTACAGAGTCAGAAGCTGAAAGTCTGAGATCTTAACAAATTCCTGTTTGTTTGTTTGTTTGTTTGTTTATTGTTTCTGCATTTTCTATCTATAACTACCTCAGTAATCTCCAGTGATCAAAGTGAAGAAACAGCTTACAGTAGCTGTCGGCTCTTTCAACTTTTTGAATTAGTAACAGGTATTTACTATTTGAAATAATTACCCAGAAGTCACACTAATTTCTCAGTTTTCTAGCCCTCAGTCTTTAGGTATCTATGTGTTTATCAAAACTGTTCTTCTTAAATTTATGTAGCACTATGTTGTTTTAGATAAAGATGATTAGGCAGGTAGGTAGATAGATATGACACATATACACATAATTACCTCTATAAATAAATACATGAGTACATAGTTATAAAAATAGAAACAACAAATGTAAGCTGAATTTTGTCTAATTTTTTTACCTGACATGCATAATACTGGAACCTCATTTTCACAGAAGGTATGATCAACTCCACTTTTCACATGTGATACACAAATGGACCAATGTTTTAATTCATCTCAATAAACACAACACAGCAAGAAAATAATTCAAAGCAACTGAGTACTCAAGGATACACAACCAAGGAAAAACTTGTGTGTGTGTGTTATATATATATATATATATATATATATATATATATAACACACACACACACACACACACACATATATATTCTCTTATATACTTAAATTATTTTGTATTATTAAATTATTTTGTAATGTATATGCATATTATATATATTCTCTCTCATATATTTAAATTATTTTGTATTCAAATATATCTTGGGAATGTATCAACAAGATATAATGTGATGTGATAGTTTCAATTTCATTAGACTGGATCTGGGTCCCCAAACTTCCCTTCATTGTTTGGTTCTGAGTCAGAATTGGCCATAAGATAAATCTGAATGAGATTTGGAAGGTGGTAGTGAAGCAACAGTTATTGTGTCCCCAAGGCCAATGTAGGGCACTTGGTGCCACTGAGAATCCCTATAGGCCTGTTGATTAGAGCTCAGATATCTCAGATGCTCCCCATCTCTTCCTCCTGCTTTCCAGTGTCCTGGGCTGTGTGTGTGTGTGTGTGTGTGTGTGTGTGTGTGTGTGTGGTTTTGTGGCAAAGATGAATGAATTACAAGCCACTCACATTGTTGAGGCTGGGGATGGAGAGAAAAGCACATTGGAGTTTGTCTTCATGGATTCCAGTTGATTCTTATCCTTTCCAACTTACATCTACCTTGTCATCCCTGCTGTCATGCAGCTACTTCAGGTCCACCAAACACAGAAACAACATCCTTCAAAGGCCTCTCCACCAGCTTCCACAATTGTGGAGGATCTCATCCTTGTAAAAATCCCCTATGCCATATCACTCTAGTAGTTCTACCTCTCCCCTTGCACCTTGACTAATACACATGGTATGATGGAAAGGATGAATGCACGTTGGAAACTGAATTCCAGTGCATTCCTTGACTAAATCCTAGAAGTATGGACCTCACCCATCACTTGATTTTTCTGCAGTTCAGTTTTGTCCAATTAGATGACCATTAGTGATGACTCCAGCTCCAAGGTTTAGGAAGTTAGTGAAATATCACAGCATTCACAACTTATCAAGACAAGTTATTACTCAGAATTTTAGAATTAGGGGAAGAAAGCTATTGTTTTAGTCAAATGTGTTTATGTATCTAAATTATCTATAAAAATTAACTTTCCACAGTAATATTTTTTGCAAAAGTTTGAAAGTTTAAAATGGATTTTGCAATAAACTTTGTTCACTGCAGAATCATTCACAATAGTGATTAAACACCCATTGGAGCATGAATGGATAAAGAAAGTATGATATATACATATAATGAAATATTATTTGGCATAAATAAAGAAGGAAATCCTACCATTTGTGACAATACCGATGAACAGGAAGGACATTATGCAAAATGAAAAAGCCACACACAGGATAATTATTACATGATATCACTTATATAATACACCTTAAATAGTCAAACTCATAGAAGCAGAGAGTACAATGATGGTTATCAGGAGCTGCAGGAAGAGGGAAATAGAGAGGTACTAGTCAAACCATGCAAAGTATCAATTACATAAGATGAATAAGTCCTAAATATCTACTCTACAGCATGGTACGTATTATCAGCCATGGCCATGCTGTGTCACATTTTTAAAAATCTGCCAAGGAGTATCTCTTCTGTTAAGTGTTCTTATTGCAAAAAAACAAAAAACAAAACAAAACAAAAAAACAGTTGTAATTAAAAAACAAAGCATGCAGGAGGAAACTTTTGGAGGTGATGGACAGATATATTGTGTAGATTGTGGTGATGATTTTATCAGACTGTACATATTGAATACAGACAGCTATTGTATGTCAATCATACCTCAATAAAGTGCATTAAAAATAAAAAATGAGAATTTCACCTTTATTTATATGTATAAAGTACCAATCAAAAATAAATTAGTGAAAGAAAGAACAGTAGAGTTGAAGAGGAAGAATAGGGGAAGGGAAGAGGGAGTTAAAGAAGGGTGGATGGGATTGAAACCAAATTTCTTGCAAGTATGATTTTGTCAAATGAACTCAAATATTGGGTATAATTATAATGTTCTGAGAAACAAATGAAAATGAAATTAACTTTGTTTACTGAAATTAAAATATGACTGTCATATTTTAAAAATCCACTAATATACAATAAGAAAATTATAGTGTGATATGTAACTAACTACAAGCATCTAAATTCCCAGAGCATCTGTGCCTGTGAACTGGCCAGGAATGTCAATTGTTATAAGGTTAGTGCTGTCTTAAATACCTATGAATGTCTGAATTGCAGGAATCCTGTAACTGAGACACACAGCACATTTATGCTCCATTCAGTGGAGACGGTCACCTGATAGCCTTCCTTTCCTCACGCTGCACATTTCAGATAAGTTCCCAGGACATCCATAAGAACCATCAGGGAACAAGTGTTTCTCAAGAACTCTTTTATTCACATACATCCAACAGTTGAGAAGAAATACAAAGGGTAAAAAGCAGGTTGAAACAATTATAGTATGGAAAGGGGCCCTCTGACAAATTTTGAATAAGATGACTTTTCAATAGGTGAACTCTGGCAAGATACCTTTTCCCTGCCCTGCAGCAAAAAGTGGCATGTTGAAAATAGGCATGAGATAATTCAGTTTGTCACCACCATCTCTGTGCCATGATATGTCATCAAAGAAATAATGATGATGTTGATAAGAGCTACTACAATAATAGCGTCTTGCATTTCCAAAGGGTCTATTTCTGACCTGCTATTGTGTGCCTTCTTCTCTCCCCCATTTAATGACACAGATGTCTACATCTAAACACACCTGTGTTTAGAAACATAAGGTTCATTATAAGAACAGAGCACTGGGCCTCTCCTAACATTTCTCTGGCACAAACAATGGCCACATACATAGCTGCAGAGCCAGCCAGCCCCAGAATTAACTTCCTTGATGGCAAATGCATTCTTGGACTTCAAGATTTTAAACTGGTAAGAGAAAATTATAGGCTTAAGGGATTTATTTCTTATTACACAAGGAATGCATGTGCATTGATTCTTTTCCACTAGTGATGGGCAAACAATGGTCTTCATTTAAAACACAAATATCTCATTTAACAGAAAGGACAAGGGAGGGCAGGGAATAGGACATCCACATGATTCTCAAAGGAGTTGGAGAAATACAGGAAGCATTTCTCGGGGTCTGGTTTCTTATAAAGCCAGAATAAATTATGTTTTAATTTCTTAAGCATTTGGTTAAGAGTTAACCAAATACTTTTTTGGCATCTAATTTGTAGCAACAGGTTTGGGGTCCATTCCTGAGGAATTTTTTTTGCCTGATGAAAAAGAAAACTTGCTTCCTCAACCCCATTTTGCTTGTTTTTTTCTGTCTTTAGTTTAGAGTGGTCATTTGTATCACTAGGAAATGTGGCTTATTGTAGTAGGACAGTTTGTAGCACAATCCCTTGGCAAGACAGAAAGGACTCACAAACCAGGCACAGGGTGTAGTGAGTGGTAGGCTGCCCATTCTCAGGCACTTGGACTTAATGTTCATGTCTTCTCATCAATTCAACAAAATTGATTGAATTAGAAGAACCTACTTATGTTCTGGGAGGCAGGCAGACATCGTACAAATAAATACACTAGAAAATATTAGATAGTTCAAAGTATGGTGAAGACAAATATGACAGGGTGGTGTAACTTAGTTGATATGGTCTAGGAGGACTTCTTTGAGAAAACGACATTTAAACTAAACACTGAATGGTAAAAAGAGCCAGCCATAAAGTGATCTTAGAGAAGGGCATTCTAACTGAAGTGAGTTGATAACAAGAAGACCCCAAGAAGGGAATCATTCACCATGTTGATGATAGAGAAAGAAGGTGAATGCAGCTGAGAAAGGAATTGATGTTGGAGAGCCACTGAGGTCTTATGGGGCCCAGTAGCACCTCGTATGGAATTTTCATTGTAATTCATGTCTGTGTTTCTCTAAGTTTAGTGTGTGTTAAAGCACAAATTGCTAGGCTCACCTCTAGAGAATTTTTTAGTGGATCTGAGATAGAGGCCGAAAATTTGCACTTCTCCACGTTCCCAAATGAATTACAAGTCTGTCCACTGATTACTTTTAAAAAATAGCTTTAATGAGAAATCATTTATTTTTTGGATGCTGACAGATATAATCATAACCATAGTTAATTTTAGAACATTTTCATCACTACAAAGAGAAACCCTATACCCTTTAGCAATTGATTCACCACTCCCTTTTCCATTTCTTCCCAGCTCTATGCAATCTCTAGTGTACTTTCTGTCTTTAGAGATTTGCCTGTTTGGAACATTTTTAGATACATGGAATCATATAATATGTGACCTTTTATAACTAGCTTCTTTCCTCTAGTACAACAAGTCAAGAATTCATCTATGTTGTAGAATGTGTCAGAACTTTCTTCCTTTTTATGGACAAATAATATCCAATGGTATGTATATACTACCTGATACTTACCTATTTGTCTATTTATGGACATTTGGGTTGTTGCCATTTCCACTGGCTACCCTTTGATTTACACTGATTAGAAGCACATGGAAGTCACCCACACCAATTTACATATTTAAAAGCTACTCTGCTTGCCATGTGAAAAATGAACGACAGGTATGGCCACAGGGATGCTGGTTGATAAGATGTTACCTTGCCAAGGCAAGAGATGATGCAATGGTGTTCTAAATGAGGGTGAGTGATAATATTAAAGATGGAGACAGGTGGATGGATTTAGAATATGTGTAGAAGGCAGAACCAACAGGATGTATTGATATATGGGAAAGTGAGGGCTAGAGGGAAATTAGAAAGAATAGTATCTGGGTTTTGAACTTCAGCACCTAGAAAAATCATGGTGCTATTAACTGAACTGAGAAATTGTTTCTTAGATTTCTGGGGTCCAAAGTGGACACAAATAAAAAAAATATCTCCCAGAAATAAAGAATATTTTTTGTTGATGTCTAGTAATTCTATTTTTTCTTGTCACACGACTCAACCAGTTACGAAGATTGCTGCATTGTGTTTGTTGTGTTGCATATTTGATAATATTTAATTACTCCATAGAAAACAAATAAAATAGATACAAGTCTTAATATGTATAGGGCAAAACAAAGAAAGAAGATAAAAGGGCAAGTAGGTTATGAGGAATATGCATGATTTGTGACATGTGTTAGGTTTAGTTAAGTGAGTAAACTGGGAGACACATTACACATAGACAAAGTAAAAAGGGTGTATGTCAAAAATAGAGAAAAGATGGGGTATGATTAATTTTAAATGTCAATTGGAGTGGATTAAGGAATACCTAGAGAACTGGTAAAGCATTATTTCTGTATTTCTGGGTATGTCTAGAGGAGATTGGCATATGAAACAGTGGATTCTGTGTGGGTGGGCACTATCCAATCAACAACAGACTGGACAGAATAAAAATGCAGAGAAAAAGGAAATTCATATTCTCTCTCTTCTCTCTCTCTCTCTCTCTCTCTCTCTCTCTCTTTCTCTCTCTCTCTTTCTCTCTCCCCCGCTTCTATCTCCCCCTCCCCCCCATCTCTCTCTCTCCTCCCCCTTCCTCTATATACCTTTCTTGGGGCTGGGACACCCATCTTCTCTTGCTTTTGGACATCAAAACTCCAGGTTCTCTGGCCTTCGGATTCCAGAATTAAAGACAGAGGATTCTGGGAGCATGGTCCTTCCTTAATGTAAGTGTATTAAATTCTTACCCCAGCCCTTTCCCCTTGCTTCTGACTCTACATTTTAAATTGATTTAATAAGCCATGTGAATCAAGGATACTAATTGGGTCTGTAAACCCTTCTGTTTTGTAATCAGTAGGGGTCTGTTTGGAAGGAGACACTACCATTATACCCAGGTGAACTCCTCAGGTGTTGATACAAACTGTGAAATATCAGAGAGCAGGAGAGGAAGATTGTCATTTCCCTGAGGTGAGGAATTAAGGGGAACTTTTTCTCAGTGCATCAATCTTGTAATTTGTTCAACGCTAAATTTAAGACTAAAGACTTCCTATTTCTCTTATAGTGTTAAAGGCAAGCTAATCTAAAATCTAATGCATACAATAATATGTACCTGCACTAATTATCCCATAAAACACACCAGGAATCCACCTACACAAACAAGGTAGCTACAATTTCAACAACTTGAATGTGGAGTACATCTGTTCCTTAAGAGTTAACATAACTGTGACAATTTAGTGGTACTAAGAAAAACAAAAAACAAAATACACCAATCAAAATCAATTCAAACCTAGTTAAAGGTAAATATTCATGAAAGACTTTCTTCTGCCTAAACCCAGTTATGTCAAATGAGGAGAGTGACATTAAGGTTTATGACTAACTAAGTGGCCTGATTTTTCCTGTCTATTGTTACTCTTTAAATTCTTCATTAAGAATGCAATGATGAAATTTTACAAAATACAGTATTTGACCTTCCTTCACATCATAAAAAACTGCAGAAAATCCAAATGTAAGTGTGTCCATTATGATATATAAACACGAATAAAATGGTTAGAAAGTTCAGTAAAGGAAAAGAACTCAGAGAATTCAAGTGAAAAAAATAAATGTTATCCTGAAGGCTCTTGGCACTTAGAATTTTCCATTTGAAATTCAGTTCTCCCACTCTGGAATCTGAAAGCTGACTAACACTTCTAAGCATACACTAAGTTGGAAAGCAAAGAAAAAAATTTTTCCATTCAAAGTTCCCACCTTTCACATTTATTTCCATTTCTTCATTTGGCACAGCCAATATTGGATTTGGGTCTTGGTTCCACATCCATCTGGGGGAATCATTTGGCCAAAATAAGAGAATTAGCAAATTCTTCTCTGATAATTTATATTATATTATATGTGGCAATTCTATCTACATTTTAGGGGAAAAAATGTGAAGAGACTAGTAAAATAAAGATATGTACTTGACAGCAATATGGACTACATTGATTTTTACTGATGAAACGTTTCTGTGTGCCTGCTCATGTCATCTTATTATTTCATCTTCACCATAAGACTATTTAAAAAGTGAAATGGAATTACGTGTCTTGCCAGGAAGTTGTGTCCAAGACATGATTCAGTGGTACTTTTATCGAAAAGATGAGCATCTTGCTTATTCAGGTCTTTCTGCATGACTTATTAAGCTTTGTAGGTTGGACATACAGATGCCACCTGACAAGCACAGAAGGGGCCATAGTACACTTACCTGCATCTATCCCAAGGCCACATTGCTGCCAAGTGGATCACAGCAATAAGAGTGAATGATGTTAGCAAAAAGAACCAAAATCGAGCACAGCAATCACTTCACTCTAATACCTAGAATCTTAGGGCCTGAGCAGCAATTAGGCTGGGAAACAATATGCTTCCACCTAATCCATAGACACAAGCTGTTCTACAGTTCATGCTGAATGATATCAAGACCTCCTCTATTAAAATAAAAAGATATAAAAATAATTTGGGGGGAGCAATATGGGACATGGGGTTATGGTCAAGGAGATGTGGAATGGCCAAGAGGCTATTTTGGGGGGATGGCTTGAAGTAATGGTAGAAGCTTTCAATGAGGAGTTTGACTCAATTGGAAATCCTACTGTCACAGATGAATTTCTGACTTTGGAAGAAACCTTTGTTTCTGTATAAGAATGAAGAATTTGAGTCAGATAATTTCTAAAGTCCCTTCTAACTCCAGTTCAAATGATGCAAGGACTAGAAATTGAATTTATTCTATGATATTTTTGGGCTCGAGGAAATAGGAATTTCTATCTCCTCCACATATAGAACATCCACGTTTAAAGCAGAATGGAATATATTCCAATTATTCAATCCTATTATATTATTCAAATTTCAATTATAGCAATCCTAAAATGATACCAGATGCATTGAGAAGTGCAGCAAGAAGGAAGTGATATTATCAGAAGAATTCACAAGCCTTCCAAATTCATTGTGGAGGCTGCTTCTATGAGGAGGCAAAGTAGGTAGTTCTGGGCTTCAGTCTGAGATGAAAGAATAACAGAGCCATTTTCTTGATGAGAGACATTAGGATACTGAGTGGAGGTGGCCATGGTAACAGCACAAAAAGTCTCATTTGAATAAATAATTAATTTTAATCCATGAAAGAGAAAAGAGATTTGGGATTTAACTGTTGGACATATTTGGGTAAAATGAGACTATACAGCAATAAAAGAATAATTGCCTGAACTTACAATAAGAAAACATAATATTCTGTAATGGCTTCCTGTATTGCTGAATTGGGGTTGGGAAAAGGGTGCTAGTGGAAATGCATTTATTATCCAAATGTGTATATCCTTCTCTTGTTTTACAGATTCTGTAAAGTCCCTTGGGAGCCAAGCTTGGCACAGTGACTTGGTCAGGCTGCACTTGACTGGTGGACAATTCAGAAACCACAGTGCTACTTATCCAACAGCAAGGGTGCTGTCAGCACTCTGAAGATAGCAGCGCTAATCTTATTTGTTTTGGCCTCTCAGCCTCAAAGGCAGATGATTGTCACACTGATTGAAGGGAGTTGTGACAGGAAAAAGGACTTAAACCTAAGTTAGTCAGAAAAAGACCCTAGGATTCTTCCATACAAAACAATTATTTCTAGAAACTTTCTAAAAATTTCTAGAAAAAAATGAAGTTGTGCCATGAAGATCAGAATCCTTCTCAAATTTGCAAAACAGCTTAACTCAGGTTTGAGCGGTGGCCAATTGAAGGGTGCCCTCAGGGCCCATCACCTTTTGATAGTGTTCTCACCATTTGGGTTCATCTAGCCAGGTTCATTTTGCTCGCCAAACTAATTCTAGAACATTTCAACTTCTCTTGTGTAGTAATCAGAGGGAAAACATTTGTGGAGTGACCACCTAGTATCACAGATGACTCTGTTTTAGGCATCTCCTAAGGATTCAATAACTGCCAAGAGACAGGCTGGGATAGGGTTCCACAGGTTATATCTCCTGATCAGTTTTACTTTCTCACATTCATGAGGAGTTCCTCACTGTTTGAATAATTCCCAGCTCTATGATTCTAATAAGAAAGCATTTGTTGAATACCTATTTGGTGCCCGGCACTGTGGGGACACCAGCAGATGACAGATTCCTCAAGGATCTCACCACCTAATCATGAATTTAAAATCAGATTAGCGTCTCACAAGCTTATCACACAATCATGGTGTGGCATGAGAATGCCAGTGGACAACTTAGTCACACTAATAAATGAATACATAGGTTGCGCATCTCTTACCCCCAAATTTTAAATCCTACATGCTCCAAAATTTGCAGCTTTTGAATGCTGACTTACTATTATAAGTGGAAAATTCCACATCTTATTTCATGTGATGGGTCACAGTCAAAACTCAGGTGCACTAAAAAATACTATATAAAGTTTCCCTCTGGATATGTGCAGAAGGTATATATAAAACATAAATAAATTTATCCTTAGCCTTGGTACAATTCCCTAGATATATCATTAAAAATATGCAAATATTTCAAAATCTGGAGTCTTTCTAGTCTCAAGTATTTCAGATAATGGATACTTAACATGCATGATCATAAATTTAGTGGTCTGGAAAAACAAAAACTTTGTATTATGTAGTTCTGTAAGTCATGGATCTGACTGGGCTAAAAACCAAGGTTCAGCAAGGCTACTTTCTTTCTGAAAGTTTAGGGGGAGAATCCATTTTCTTATTCTTTTCAGCGTCTAGAGGTTTCCCTCATTCCTTGACTTGTAGCCCTTCCTTCACCTTCAAAGTGAGCAATTTTGTATGTCTGACCTTCTCCTGTAGTCATCTGACCACAGCTAGGAATGGTTCACCTATGATTAGGTTGGGCCCCCCTAGATAACCTGGAATAATCTCCCATGTTAAAGTCTCAGTTACATCTGCAAAGTCCCTGGTGCCAAGTAAGGTGACATATTCACAGGTTCTAGGTTCAGTACGTTCACGAAGAATGAACATGAGGTTACAGTGACAGAAAGTGGCAGTCTTATTTCCCAGGTATGTAGTTTAGAAAATACTGAGCATTACACATCTTCATAGGCATCCTGACACAGTGGGAAAATGATCGCGACCACAGCCTAAGACTGTGACCACTGGCACCGAGAAGTTCATGAGGAGAGAGGGGATAAGCCCGCCCTGGTATGGACTCTCATTCATACCCCCACCGGCTCCTTCCCTTTTTTACTTTCTCTAACCTAAAAGATATTGAGAAAAAATTAGTTTGAAGGTTTATCTTTTTCTTGTCATGAAGATAGAAATTTAGTTTCTCTTCTCCCAGCCTGTTATTTACTAATTCCTCCTTTTGCCTAAAGTCCCTTGCCAGGCCAGGGTTTAGCTGATGAATCCCCAGAGTCCCTCATCTCATCTCTCACCCTTTCATCATATTAGTGAACAGTGACTTGCTTATGGGCCAAGAAACATCATATAAGAACAGGCCATTGTGTACTGTCAATGGAGGCTTCAGAAACCTCTGGTTTGGGTTTTTTCTTTTTTTTTTTTTAACATTTTTTAATAGGGAGGTAGGGAGAGTTTCAGTCTTAGTCAGACAATGAGTGCATTATCTTTATTTAAGTGAAAGAAAGATCACAATAAAATAAAAAACATTTCTTATAGTTTTATTCTTCTATTAGGCATATGTTGAGTAATGGCTGGATCTTTTGTGAATTCTCAAAGTGGGGAAAACAGAAAAAAATAAATTCTACTCCTACAAAGAATAATTTTAGTTAAAAATATTTTCTTTGTCTTGGTTTTTTTTCTTGACATACACAGGAATTATGCAGGTAAGGTTTTGACATAATTAAATTTTCATAATGTCTTCTACATGAAATAAATTATAAGCACCTTCTCCTAAATTTAGCTCTTAGATTCATTAGCCCAATAAAATTAGGAAAATAGACAAATACTTTTAGAAACATCCATGCAGCTAATGATTTTTACTATTATTATTATTTTTTTTACTTCCTTCATGATAGGAATGGAAAATGCATATCCTGTGGATAATCCACTGGGAAAAGTGAGTGAGTTGAACTATTTCCCTCTGCTTTTGCCTAAATATTTCAACCAGGTGGAAGCACTGCACCAGGTGCTGGGAACAGGATGATGACTAGGCCCATTCATGCTTTGAGCATTCCACAGTTAAGTACTTTATAATGAGGTCAGAACAACAAAAGAGAGACAATAGAGTCTCGTGAGAGCAAGAAGAGCATGGAACCTACCTTGGATATGAAGAAACTTTGTGAAGAAAGAGAAAAATCCAAACTGTGTTTTAAGAATAAGTAGGAATCTTCCAGATGAAATTGAAAGGCACATAAGGGAGTAGACCAAGAAGATGAGCCAAAGAAAGAAGCAGACAGGAAGATGAAGGATAGGAACCACAGTGGTGGGAAAGGAAACTTCAGTGTTGGACATTCGTAAAGCACGAGGGGTTATGTGCGAGTCTATGGTGGACATCTGGTTTTGTTTATTTGTTTATCTGTCTGCCCAGCATTCCTTCTTCCTTATTCTATGGTAGTGCTCCTTCATGGCTGTTTCTGTGGTTTGGTACAGGACTCTACCTAACTTAGGTCTCCAAAGATAACACATAACTAAACTTAGCTACTTAGAAAATCCAATCTTTTTTGACACTAGTAATGGCTTCAGAAACAGGTATATACCCAGTTGATTATATAAGACAAGTAATATGGAATGAGGATAATGAGGATAAAGTAATAGATAATAAAATGACTGGGCAGTCAGATAATGGGCCCCATTCAACCACACTTGGGGGCTAACAGGGAACTGGGGGTTGGCATATTAATAAGCATCAAAGATGGGGGTGATTCCAGATGGAAATATGGAAGTTATGGGAAGAAGGATGGAAGTGAACCCAGGTGGTAGCCAAAACCACTTTTTCAATATCTATTTTATATAATTTTTGTTCTATGCTCTGCCCAGAACCATATATAAACTTCTAAGCTGGCACACCAAAATGATTTTTTTTGTGCTATCAGGCCCCTTCCTGCATGGTGGGAATTCTATCTCTTTTTGCTTAAATAAATCCTACTCCATTTACTCTTCCCTTCTGTGATTGTCCATGGATTTTATTTTTCAAAATTTGCAACATAAGATTAGAGGAAATTGGCAAAGTGGTGAATTTAATCTCTTCTCAAAACTCCAGTTTCAATACTAGCTGTCATAACAAACATCCCCCAAATCTCATGATAGTTTTCTTCTTCTTCTCTCTCTCTCTCTCTCTCTCTCTCTCTCTCTCTCTCTCTCTCTCTCTCTCTCTCTCTCTCTCACACACACACACACACACACACACACACATACACACACCATTTCACACATCCCTGATAGAATGCCTCTTCATGATGGCTTCCTCTAAACAGGGACTCAGGGACTCTTCCTCTAATGGCTCTGTCATACTCTGAGGCTTCAGAGTCTTCTGAGACCCTTGGATTACCTGCTGAATGTTCTGTGTGCAGCAGTCAATGAATGAAGAAGTAGATATGGAGAGGGTCTAGGTCTAGAGAAGATGAGGCTTCACCTCTACTTACATTTCATGAATCAGAACTTTTCATGTGAGCAGATCTAGGTAAAAGGGACCTGGGAAGTGTAGTTTAGCTGAATGTCCTGGAGAAAAAGGAATCAGTTTGGGGAGCACAGTGCATTGAGTGATTCTGACACATCTGGGGTGGGTTAGTCAGAACCAATGTGCACAAACTCTGGGATCACTCTTTCCTGAAATTACTGAGAAATGGGTTTTGTAGTAGGCACAGGTGGTGAGGAGACAGCTTGCTAAACTGGTGGACTGTTTCTGGAGCTTTGGTGAGCTTCTGGGCACTGCATACAAAAGAACTCACCTGAGAAAGAAGGCAACACATAAACAAGAGCTGAGAGACACAGCTGATCATCCAGACCAGGATGAGGCAAACCAAATACCTAAAGTACAAATTTCGGAAGGAAAGACTGTGCAAGTGGGCTCTGCTCACAGACTCCATGTACGCACAATCTGGCTTTCTCAAGTTTGTACCCTGGACACCCAATTTGCCTAAACCCCACTCTAAAACGAAAAATTCTTGGAAGTATTTTTAAACTCTGGATCCATCTAGAACCAGTCCTATGCTCTGGAATTTTCATCTGTGAGCCAATAGCATACTTTTGACATAGCCTTTTAAAGCTGCTGTTTTTGTTCCTTGCTACCGGAAGAATTCTGATGAACATGTGTTAATGTTGTAGGGAAACCATGAAGGGGTGTAAGCAAGAGAGCAACACAGAGAAGGCAGTGCTGTTACCCAATTTTTCCTAGCACATCCTGGCCACTCTCACTGGAAATAAATAGGCAGAGTTATTTCATCTCTTATGTAGATTTTATTTATATATATAGTGTTAATCATGCTATTAGTATTCACATCAGAATGCAAATTTGAAATATGTCTCTAAATCAAAATAACTCTTAACGACTCTATTTGATGCTTTAAAAAGTTTTTTACTTTTAGCGCAAATGTTCTGAAGCTGACACTACAAGCAAGGAAGGACCTTTGTGTAACTTTACTGGCTCCTCTGGGAGTAATAAAAACTTGAAATCCTACAGCAGGAAAATATGCTAGCATTTTAGGGCTGAGCCTTAAGGAAGTAAGTGAAATGAACGTTGTTGGCCTTTAGGGATTGAACCTGGTGCTGGGAAAAAACCAAAAAGTGTACATAATCTATTTGGAGCACTGCCAATGTTACTCCCATAGATGGCCTCAGTGGGCAGTGGTTGACCCTGAAGTCCAGAGAGTGGAATAGAATCCACTGTCACCATAAACTATTTTCCCAGTCACTGACTGTCACTATCAATAATCTTGGCCTTTGCCAGCTGTAAGGAATATTTATGAAAGTCATAGAATGGTCAAGGTTTAGATTAAAGTAATGATGTCTGAAATGAACAGAGGCCATCTAACACTATCTCTTGTGGAAAGTAATAGCCAAGTAAGGCATGGCTGAGGAACAAGGAGGCAGGGGACAGTGTCTTAAAGAACTTTAGTCATTATAAAGATATATTTGTTTTTATACTGAACTGATATGCCCAAGAATATTTTGATACATGGTGCCTTTCTTTTTTTTTTATCAAATACAAAAATTTCTTCCTGTCAATGCTTTCTTCCTATACAGGAGATAGAAAACAGACATTTCCCTTGAAGCTATTCCTACTGATAAGTATCCCTGATCATCTCAGGAATTCCAATTTATCTTATCTTCTCAGCCAGACTGCCAGGAAAAAATGTCAGACTCCTCATTTTAAGAAGCCAGAAGGTCATTTGAGCTCACACAGGAGATGAGCAGTTTTTTATCCCTTAATTTCACCATTAATTTTGCCTTCAGACTGCCTTAGAAAATTAAGAGGTAACTTTCCTTTAATTTTATTTGGTTTTGATCACCAACTAATCAACAGTAGACTTGAGAGTAGACAGTTGGAGGATTAGATCTTCTGTCTTAGGGAAAAATCCAATGCCTCCCTTGCTCCAACTGTAAAACAGAAAAAAAAAAAAAGCACTTCCTTCTAAGATTTGTAAACTATGTTATTACATTGCCTGGTGGTTTTCTTTACAGGTAAGCCTTCTTACACTCCCCTCTTCAGATATTTTCTGCCTTAAAGATTTTCTATAGTCGAGTTCTCCTCAAGTTAGACTGCTTTGTGAAAATACTAGAGCTGAAAATACTAAACTATCTCCTTCTAAGAAGAGTCATTTTGTTCAAAGAGGTATGTTCAAAAGCTTTTTGCTTTGTACTATTTTTAAGCATTATAATTCACCTGGGAATATCTTTGAATACTTTAATGAAGACATAATGAGCAGTTATATGCTTAAGGACAACAAGATATAAGCCCATCTAAACACATGGATACTGTGTAATTAGTCTAGGTATTTAACTTGGCTTATCTCTTCTTTATTTCACCCAAAATAATCCTTGTGCTAATGGAGTCTATCTGCATTCTAGCATTAGAAAGAATTCTTGTTCCTTTGCTAAGGAAAGGAAAACAGGGTTTGGTAGAGGAGACAAGAAAGGATAAGGAGCCTGTTTTAGAATGGTCAGGTAGCATGAGTTTAAAATACCCCTAACATTTTGCAAGGTGATTTGGAAAAGTAATGCTCACACTATTTGGAATGACTTTCTTTTCCTTTTGAATTCTCCAAATCCAGGAGGGATCCAGGCCCCTATCATCATTCATTCATTAATTTATCAATTATTTACTAAGCTCCTACTATGAGCCAGACCCTGATCTAGGCATAAGGAATACACTGTGATACAAAATCAACAGAGCCATCAGCCCTCATGATGCTTATTTTCCTCCTGGCAGCCTGCATGGTCTCAGTTTCCTATGAAGCACCCTGATATTTACAGCCTGAAACATTGAATTGGGTTGAATTCTTATCTATATAGGTGGTGCCCTAATTGTGTCACAAACTAGACTTATAGTTTTGTGGTTAAATGCACAGCTTTTGGAGTCATTGGCCTTGATCAAATCTCACTTCAGTGGGCCACTAGCTGGAGCAAGGACTCAATATCACTGAGCCTACTTTTCCCCATCTAAAGGAAAGGTGTTTTCCTTCCCTAACTCCCCAGTTCATAGAGTTGATATGAGGATAATAAGAGATATTCATGTGTTGTACTCAGCTCTCTGTATGGCACACTGAAAACATGCATTGCATGTTAGTTAATATTCTATATGGATACAAAACACTCTATAGATGTATCATCTGTCAGTTTTCTGTTACTTTAGTGAAATAACTGAGACTGGATACTGGATACAAAAGAGGTTTATTTAGCTTGCCGTTTTGAAGGCTAAAAGTGCAAATACCCCAGCTCTGTTGAGGCATCACCTGGATGGCATCATGATGGGAGCATGTACTGCAGAGAAAGATCACATGACTAAACAAGAAGTCAGAGAAAGATTGGGGTCTCATAAGACCCTGCCCATGGAGAGACAATTATTAGTAAGAGCCAAGAGGATCATCTCCTTTTATAACAAGGTCCTTGACACCTGGACTCTGAGGCTATTGCTAACTCTAAGTCTTTCTTCTATTTACTTTTATTCAAATATTACAGTAGACTGTGATGTTCATAATTTGTGAGATACCCAGTTCCATTTCCTGGTCCTCAGGATGTATGATTTCACCCCTGATGAGAACACAGTTTCTCTGTCCTTTCAAATCTAGCAGATACTGGTTTTTTGTGTTTTGTTTTTTCTAGTTTCCTTGCATTCAGTCTTAATGGAAAAGTGCCAGACTATATACTCATAGCCATTCTAGAAACATGAGAAATAAATTCAGAAATATTTGGAGGTAACAGAAGAGGACAAAAAATATTAAGAGTTTGATGCTTATTAAAAAATTTTGGTCAGTGAGTTATGAAGTATGCATAGTTATGGCCTGTTATGTTTTGAAGTATGCTGGGGAAAACCATAGAGAGGGATAAAATCCATTTTAATTATCTTCATAGCCTTAGGAGCACAGAATCTTAACTAACAGCCAAGTAGAATCTCATTCCTTGCACTTAGTCTCTGCATGACATTGAACTATTTATTTAACTTCTCTCTTTGCTCACCCATAAAAAATAGATCTAATAGTAATGTTGCCATAAATATTGTAGGAGATGCTGGTGCCCCAACCTCTCCAGCCCTTCTTTCCATGAACATGAGTGTCTTTTTTTTTCCAATTAATTTTTATTGGCAAATTGTAGTTGCCTCTGTTTTTGGATAACAATCCAGTGTTATGATTTTTTTTAATACAGTGCAAATAATTAAATCAAGCTCATTAACATATTTGTTACTTCAAATATTTTACATTTTGGGGTAATCAGAACATTTAAAATTTACTCAGAGAAATTTACATGTACAGTACTCAATCATTAGCTATCTTTGTCATACTATAAAATTGCAAATAAAGGAAAGAGAGAAAAACTCACACTTTTTCTTTCTGAGGTTTTGTGTCTTTTCTACTCCCTGCTTCTCTAGGTTCAAATGTTTTAGCTTTCTAAGAAAAGTAAGAGCATATGGTCCTGGTACTTGTCTTTCTGCATTTGGCTCATTTCACTTAACATAATGTTCTGCACTCTCTCTGGTGCCTGTCTTTGCAGGGACTTCCTGGACACCAAATCACAGTCAACTCACAGGTAGGAAAGCAAGTTTATTGCAGTAGATAGGGAACCCAGGACCATGAAAAAGGAGCATGATGTATACGATGATGTGTGATCACTTTAAGAACTATTTCTTGAGTACCTGCTGTGTACAGAATGAATATTAGCAAACAATTATAAAACAGGAGGCTTAAGATTTTATCTCCAGGCCCATAACTTTCCTGACATATATGTATACACTTACAATTACATATACATACATACATGTATACATCTATACATACCACACAGCACACATATACAGTCATGTTCTTATGTCTGTTCAACAATGATCAATGTTTGAAAGGTTATGGCCAACAGCAGGATAAGTTTCTCTAAGAGGGAGTTTCTCTATTGGCTGCTATGGTGTAGCCGTAACCATGCGTTAAAAATATTAAAATACCTCCAGACCAGTTGGTAAATAGCCACTGACTTTTACATTCAACTATTTTGTCATTTTGTTAGTGAAAGTGTGTTATTAAATGTGAAATAGAGAAGAGTTCTAGTCCTGAGTACAAAAATAACTAGCGTATGCACCCATTTAGAGCAAATTTGCTAATGCTGCCATATTAAGATTTATCTTCAAACAGCACAATTGGATAAAGTGATCAAGAAATTCATCATTGAAAGTGGAAATTTTTGTTAAGCATCTAGGAATATAGTAATAAAAATAAAATAAAAAGTTCCTTGAGATTATTAATATCATTTTATGTATATGCTCATATGTTCAGGAATTATCCACACATACATAATCATAGTCAAATTTCAGAAATACTTGGCATAAAACAAGCCCTAGAAATACATTGTTCCACAGTTAAATTCAATGTTAATTGAATTCAAATTAACTGAGCTAACTTTACTTAATTTGAACAAAATGCCATCATTGTTGTTAACTTGAATTTAACTGGTTTGTAGTTTCATTTGTATTTAATGTGAGAACTTATTTTGATTTTATAGTTGCATGTGGTCTACAAACCTGAAGAAGTAATACTTAGGTTTATGTCCTCCACATTCAAGTAACATTATAAAAACAGATGACTTTAGTTAGAACCAGAATCCAGGGTTTGTACATTTGTAAGGATTCAGTTTCTAAGTGTGAGGAATAGGACAGCTACTGACAGCTTGCAAGGTGACCCTACAGCAGACACTGGCTCCATGTCCTGAGTGAACAAGTCAGCTTTAGAGTCTCTGTTCCTCCATCTCTAGAGCAATCTCTGCCCACTACCCTACCCGCAAAGTGCCAGCCCACCTCACACAGTAGTTCATCTCCCTCTCCATCTCATAGGGTAACAGGTTCTTCTCAGTATTTAATTTTATTATTTGTTTTTATTCTGAGTGATTTTTAAAAAAAAATGAGTCAGATTGTTAAAATTTCACCGTATCTCTCAGAGTTTCTAGAGAATAGATTTTAAATGTTTTCACTACCACTCACAAAAAAAATAAGTATATGAGGTGATAGATATGTTAATTAGCTTGATTTCCTCATTCCATTATATATACATATATCAAAAATCATATTATAACCTTTAAAAATAGATATCATTATTATCTATCAATTGAAAAAATGACCTAGTTCTTTAAAATTCCAGAAAATTTGGGCTTCCTTCTCAGAATTGGCTATATGATTTGAAAGGCCCAATGGGCCCATGTTCAAAAATCAAAGAATAGTTCTAGGAAAGGTATTAAAATATCAAGCATTTTCTTTTCTTCTGTGTAGCCCCTCTCTCTTTTTCAATCCGCCACGACATTTTGTATTTCTATTTAATAATATTGCCTGTGGCTGAGTACAGACCATTATAAGCCCCCACGGGCCTGTTCTTCAGGACATGAGCTTTTACAGTGACTGCTGTGCCCCCTCCCCTTTCCCTGAGCCTGCTGCCGTAATCCAGGGAAGATGGACAACCCCAGTGGTGTTTTCACCTCTGTACCTCCAGTCAAGTTGGGCAAGAAGCTGGCCCCTGCCAGGTTTCTTATCAAACACACCATGATACTGCTGCCCCCAGATATGGTAACCGTCTCATTCCTATGCCCAGTTCCCCACCAGGGCAGTTCCTAGGTGGAGGCAGGGAACAAGAGAGCAGGAAGGACCTATATCTCAAGAGGGTGGAAAATGATGGCCAAGAACATATTCCAAAGAAGCAGGAAAAATTGTGAGCCAAGCCTTGGAGTTCCCAGTCCCCAGGCCCCAGTCTGTGCTTTGTCCCATCAGACTTCATTTACAAAACCCAACCAAAGATGAGATTGTTAAGAATGTCAAGACGGAGGGCTGGGGTTGTGGCTCAATGGTTAAGCACTTGCCTCACATGTGAGGCACTGGGTTCGACTCTCAGCACCACATTTAAATAAATGAATAAAATAAAGGTCCAACAACAATTTAAAAAAATATTTAAAAAAAGAATTTTAAGATGGATACCACAGAATACCAAACTCAAAGGGCAACACTACTGCAGGCAGGACATTGTGCAATGGTACCAGTCACAGGCCAATGAAACTAACCTTACTCTTAATTAAGGCAGTCAACAGGCATGCTTTTGCAATGGTTATTTTTCTGAGGCATGACTTCTCCTTCTAATGACTGCTTAGACATCAGAAAATTCACCTCCTGCATGAAAAAGCAAGCATCTGAATGGGAGAAAATAGGACTATGGTTCAAGAAGGTTTCTGTGTGGCAGAGGTTAATTCCCACATGGAGAGCCCCAGAGCCTGTGCATGTCACTCTACCACCAGGCAAACACCAACAAATCAGCTAATTGGATATGTAGCGCCTAGGAGATCAGAGCTGACACAGGCAATGAAGGACATGACTCTTGGGGGAATGTGTTCCCAAATGGCAATGTGGCTTTCACAGGAATTGTCACCCTCTTGTCAGCCAAGGATTTTATTGATTAGCTCCATCCAGGCTGGGGATCATTTATTCTTTTTTTTTCTCTTTGCATCCTGCATCCATTCTTTGGCCAAATATAAGATGAAAGATCCAGAATTTTTCTTATGCTATTTCCTTATGCTATTTGTTGCTACATTGATGGCCAATTGTGATTGAGGATCCAATTTAAAATAAAAGAATTCAAGACAGTTTGTAATGATAATTCAATTTTATTTATATACAATGAGTCCTCAAAAGAAATCCAACAAAATTGGTATTATTAACCACCCAATAAGCCCAACTGAATTTCAGCCCAAGAAACTTCTGCACCCAGAGTTAAGACTGTGCAGCCCCAGGGCTTAGCATGGTACCCACACAGGGTGCACCCAGTAAATGTTTGTTAAATGAATGGCTCTGTGTATGAGTACTTTTGCCTAAAGTTGTAGTATTTACTGTTGCCACAATTTCTTTACTTTCACATAAGTAGGAGAAAGTAAGTAGAACAATTAATATTCCTCCTTTTAAATATGAGGAAATTAAGACTAAATATGGTCATGTAGTGTGCTCAAAGCAATAGGAGGAGCCCCAACTGTAGGGCTTTTCTGTTTCTAAAGAGGACTCAGCAAAATTTCACCATGCCATCACAGCTGGCCACTCTGCTTTTCCTGCAAGGTATATTTCTGTTATAAATTTTGTCGTATAAACTTTATCTTGTGAGTTTTACCCTTTGGTGAACAAGGACAGACAAAATGCATTGTTTTAGAGAGCATGGATCATGTTCCATTAGCTAGATTTGGTGGCAAGCCAATAAAAACAAAGGGATTTATAATCTTAGAAATGAACATCAAAAAATCATTTTTGCAGGATGTAATTTGCTATGGAACTTTTTCTTCTGAGTTTCCTTAGTAGAGAAAAAGATCCTGTTTTTGAGGAATGCACACAGAGAGATGAGGAATGCACACAGTGGGGAACTGTGGTTTATATTCAAGTTCTGGAGTTCCATGCACTGGGCTTCCTGCTGTGACACT